>NC_023752.2:23462792-23474694 GCF_000499845.2 Phaseolus vulgaris
ATATTGCACGGTTCCTGAAGTTCTTAGTTTTCTCTTAGTATTTTGGTGGTTCAGTCGCTGACTTGGGCGTCGGAGCGCGATCGGCCGCAGCGGCGCCGTTCTGTCTTTTGCAGGTTCTTGAGGTGAATCAAGGCGAAGGAAGGAAGCTAGCACGATGCAAAGTCGATCCAGATTCGACTAGGCAAGGCTCCAGCGTTCTGGTCAACAGGCAGGATCATCAGGCGCCCACCGTGGGGCCGTGTAAAACCTGTCCCCATCCACAGCGTGAGTTCTTGGAGTTTCTGCAGTTTCTGTGTGGTTGTGTGCTGGTGCAACCATTTCCCACCGTTCGTTCGAGTTTTGTTCGGTGAAATTGAGGTTTCTGCCATTCGTTTGGGTTTCAATCGGTAGTGTGAGATTTTCCGCCGTTCGTTCGAGCTTTCGATCGGTTTTCTTGGAGTTTCTTGCTGTTCGCGCGGTTTTCAATCGGTTGTTCGGTGCGTTTTTCGTTCGATTGCGTTTCTGGTTAGGGAATCAGGGGCTTGCTGGAGAAGCGGTGGTTTTGTGGTGAAGTTGCAAGTTTCCGTGAAGTTTTCGACGTCCGAGTCTATCGGCGTGCTGTTGCAGTTGCGCATGCGGAGGTTTTAGAGAGTTTGAGGGTTTCTAACCGGTTGATTGTTGGATCGATCGTTGCTGAAGGAGGTTTTGTTCGTCGCACTTTGTGGTCTGCTGAGTTTTCATGAGAAAGATGAGAAGCAACCATTCATGTCCAGTTGTGTTAGTTGCTGCTGAAGGCGCCATGACTATGGCGCAGATGATGGAGATCATGCGTGCGCTGCAGGCGAATGTGGAGGCCTCGCGCGTAGAGCAGGCAAAGATGCATGAGGACCTAGTCGCCTCTCAGGCCAGGAATGAAGAGCAGGCAAAGTGACTGAGGAGTTGCGCCAAGCTCATCAGGAGCAGAGAGGACGCCCAGTCGCTGAAGAGGTCGCACTGTCGTCGCCACCTCGCGTTTTCCCTATGCCGTTTGCCCAGGCGATCACAGACACACCTATCCCTGCGAGCGTGGTACCTGTGAAGGCTACTTTCACCGGCGTGGAGGACCCTGAGGCACATCTCACCACGTTCCACACGCAGATGATGCTGTCAGGAGGCTCGGATGTTGTATATTGCAAAATGTTTGTGAGCACGCTCCAGGGAACAGCGCTGGAATGGTTTGTGAGCCTGCCTACAGGACACATAACTAATTTCCAGCAGTTTTTGAAGATTTTCGTCGAGCAGTACATTGTGAACAAAGCGCCACCCAGGCTGTCATACGACCTGTTCGACATAAGGCAGTACCAGGGAGAGTCCCTCAGGGACTACTTGAATCGCTTTGGAGCGCAGATGGTCCGCTCGCCAGCCAAGGACGAGGAGATGCTGGTATACGCCTTCAAAAAGGGCGTGCTGTCGGGACCTTTCTGCGAGGCACTGATCAGGGCTCACCCCGCCACGTTTGCTGAGGTTAGGCGACTTGCGGTGGCCCACATCGCCGATGAGAGTGAGGTCGCCGAGAAGAGAGAGGGAGCCCCCGCTAGGCCACGTGCCCAGACCAGGATCCAGCCACAGAGGGTGCTGGAGACAGCGGCGGCCAAGAGGGATCAAAGGACTCGACATCCTTATGATCCAAGGAAAAACAAGGGCAAGGGCCCAGGGCGCCCCAGGGAGTACAATCGCCCGCCAAAGCATAAGTTTGTCGTGGGGTTGGCAGATCTGATCGCCATCCCCAACATAGCAGCCAGGCTCAAAGCACCTGAGAAGGTGGGCGACAAGGTGTTAGGACCAAAACCAGACGCTTGGTGCGAGTTCCACCAGAGTTTTGGTCACACCGTTGATTCGTGTTTGGCACTGGGATACCAGCTCGACGACCTGGTCAAGAGCGGTTTCTTGAATGATTACCTGCTGGACAGGAGGACGGGGGGTGCGTCGAGCTCCCAGCCGGCGGGTGGTGAGGCTCAGCAGCACGAGATGCCCACTCATGGAGAGATCCACACCATCGCTGGGGGTTTTTCGGGTGGTGGATGCACCGCGTCACAGAGGAAGAAATATGCAAGGTCTGTGATGACGATGGACATGTTCGAGGATCACTCGCCAGATGTGGACATTACGTTCACAAGAGAAGATCTCAGGGACGTTGTGCCTCATGACAACGATCCCATAGTTATCTCGCTTGTCACGGCGGGAAGGAAGGTCCACCGGGTACTGGTGGACCAAGGAAGCTCGGCAGATGTGATGTTCTGGCCGACTTTCACACAGCTGCAATTGCCCCTTGACCAACTGAGGCCCTATGGAGGGTGCTTGTATGGGTTTGCTGGCGATCAGGTGGAGGTCAGGGGGTACATAGAATTAAGAACTACATTCACGGATCAGGCGGGCTCGAGGACGGAGAAAATCAACTACCTCGTCGTGAATGCTCCCTCAGCATATAACATTTTGTTGGGAAGACCAACACTCAACAGAATAGGAGCTGTGCCCTCAACCAGGCACATGAAGGTGAAGTTGTCGTCGATGGAGGGGCTGGTGATCACCATCAAATCTGACCAGAAGGAAGCGAAGAAGTACTATGAGAATAGCCTGAAAAATAAGAGGTCAGTAAGTTACATGACTACCACCCCGCCTCCCGGTGTGAAGCCCAAGCCAACAGAATGGCGAGTTGTTGATGCGGCGATGGAGGTGGCCGCCGGAGGCGATGTCACCATGTTGGATGCTGAGGCTGAAGGAGAGAACGCCGATCGTGAAGAAGAGGCGAGGAACCGCCCAGAGGAAGCGAGGGAACTGGGAATCGCCAGGGCGGTGATCGCCAGGGAAGCTAGACCCAAACCCGTCGAGGAGTGGCTCGAAAGGGAGATCGGGGGAAAGGTCTTCAAGCTGGGAAGATCCTTGGAGGCTGAGCTCCAAGACCAGATCGCCAAGGTGATAGAGCGGCATCTGGATGCTTTTGCATGGTCTGCTTCAGACATGTCGGGAATCGACCCAGACTTCTTGTGCCACCATCTAGCAATGGACAACCAGGTCAGACCAGTGCGACAGAGAAGAAGGAAGTTTAACGAGGAGAGAAGGCATGTGCGTCGACTTCACTGACCTGAACAAGGCTTGCCCAAAGGAATCGTATCCTTTGCCAAGCATAGACGCCCTGGTCGACAGTGCTGCAGGGTGCAAGTTGCTGAGTTTCCTGGACGCCTTCTCGAGGTACAACCAGATAAAGATGCATCCAATGGATGAAGAAAAGACCGCCTTCATGACCGGGAGATCGTGCTACTGCTACAAGGTGATCCCCTTCGGGCTGAAGAACACGGGGGCCACGTACCAAAGATTGATGGATAGGGTACTTGCACCAATGCTGGGAAAGAATGTGCAAGTGTACGTGGATGATATGGTCGTGACCTCGCTGGAGAAAAGCAAGCACGTTGCGGACCTGGAGGAGTTGTTCACCACAATCACCAAGTTCAGGTTAAAGCTGAACCCCGAGAATTGCATTTTTGGCGTGGAGGCAGGGAAGTTCTTGGGATTCCTCTTAACTGAAAGAGGAATAGAGGCCAATCCTGATAAGTGTGTTGCCATCCTGGCGATGAGGAGCCCGGCTACCGTGAAGGAGGTGCAGCAACTTACAGGTCGGATGGCCGCCCTGTCTCGTTTCGTATCGGCTAGCGAAGAGAAAGGCCATCCGTACTTTCAGTGTTTAAGGCGGAACAATAAGTTTTGCCTGGACAAAGGAGTGTGAAGAGGCCTTCGTCAAGCTTAAAGAGTACCTGGCGAGCCCACCGGTTTTGTGCAAACCGTTGATGGGAACCCCTCTCAGGTTGTATTTTACCGTGACTGAGAGGGCGGTGAGTGCGGTGCTCGCCCAAGACCAAGACCAGGCTCAGAAGCCTATTTATTTTCGTCAACAAGGTGTTGCAAGGCCCGGAGGTGAGGTATCAGGCCTTGGAGAAAGCTGCACTTGCTGTGGTATTTTCGGCGAGGAGGTTGCGCCACTATTTTCACAGTTTTACAATAGTGGTGATGACCGACTTGCCTATCCAGAAAGTCCTGAGAAGCCTGATGTAGCTGGGAGGATGGTGAAATGGGCGGTGGAGCTGTCGGGAGTTCGACATCAAGTATGAGCCCAGAGGTCCGATAAAGGGGCAGATTTTCGCCGATTTTGTGGTCGAGCTCTCGTCAGAGGCAGCACGAGTTGAGGGGGATGATTTTCGTTGGGTGTCTCGGTGGACGGATTGTCGAACCAACAGGGTAGCGGTGCTGGAGTCATCCTGGAAGGGCCCAACGGTGTGCTGATTGAACAATCCTGAGGTTTGCCTTCAAAGCCAGCAACAATCAAGCAGAATATGAGGCGCTGATCGCCGGAATCTTGCTGGCCAAGGAGATGGGAGCTAGGGTGCTGATGGCTAAGAGTGACTCGCTATTGGTCACGGGACAAGTAACAGGCGAGTTCCAGGCCAAGGACCCACAAATGGCAGCTTACTTAGCGTACGTGCAGGAATTGAAGGTTTCCTTTGTCTCCTTTGAAGTGGTGCATGTGCCCAGAGAGCAGAATGCCCGAGCAGACTTGCTAGCTAAGCTCGCCAGTTCGGGCAAGGGGGGTAGGCAGAGGACGGTGATCCAAGAAACTCTGAAGACGCTAGAGCATTTGTGGTAGACCACCTGGTTCTTCCAATAAGCAAGTCGACGGAGAAAGCGGCGAGGAGTCACAGGTCTTTGACTCAAAAACCTTGAGATCGCCGAGAATAAGAGCATGTCGGGGGGAGAGGGTGAACATGACGCAGGTCTGCGCTACGCATGAGCCAGACACATGGATAACACAGTACCAGCGATTCCTGGCAGATGGCCTTCTCCCGCTGGATCCGACGGAGGCTAGGAAGATAAAGAAGAACTCCAGCAAGTTCACAATGATTGATGGCGAGTTGTATAGGTTTGGGTTCACACACCCACTCCTGGAATGTGTGCACGGAGAGAAATGTACAAGAATTATGGCCGAGCTCCATGAAGGGATATGCGGAAGTCACGTCGGGGGTCGACTCTGGCCGCAAGAACCCTCCGTGCAGGTTATTACTGGCCAACAATGAGGGAGGACTGCAAGAAGTATGCACAGTGTGGCAAGCAATGTCAGCAGCACGCCGATTGGCACAAAGCGCCTCCAGAAGAGTTAAAGTCGATTTACAGCCCTTGGCCGTTTCATACGTGGGGGATCGACATTCTGGGACCTTTCCCATTGGCGATCAAGCAGATGAAGTACTTGGTGGTGGCAATTGAATATTTCACCAAGTGGATCGAAGCAGAACCAGTAGCCCAGATCACCGCACACAAGATCGAGAGCTTTGTGTGGAAGAACATCGTGTGCCGGTTTGGTGTGCCTAAGCGCCTGGTGTCAGACAACGGGACTCAGTTGCAAGTCACCTGTTGAAGAAGCGTGCGAAGAGGTGGGAATTCAACAAGTATTTGCATCCGTCGAGCACCCTCAGACAAATGGCCAAGTAGGTCCGCCAATCGGGTATTGCTAAGAGGCTTGAAGAGAAGGCTAGAGAAAGCCAAGGGATCGTGGCTGAGGGAGGTACCCCGCATAGTTTGGGTGTACCACACCCCGAGCAGTCAGGAACCCATGAGACCCCGTTTAGCCTGGTCTATGGATGCGACGCAATGATTCCAGTGGAAATCCAGGAGAGCTCGCCAAGATCCAGAACTTTTGTAGCGGGAAGACATCGAAATGAGGAAAGAAGGTTGAATCTGGATTTGCTGGATGAGGTCAGGGAGGAGGCGAGAGTAAAAGCCGAGGCAGTGAAAAGGAGGATTGAACGAAGGTATAACTCGAAGGTGATGCGAGGCCAGTTTATAGAAGGTGACCTGGTGATGAGGAAGGCCCACCAGTACGAGTGGAGAACAAGTTGTCGCCTAAGTGGACGGGAACCGTTCAGAATACCGAGGCGCTCGGGAAACGGCCCTACCGCTTAGAACATTGGAAGGAGGGCGATTCCTCGCTTGGAACGCCACACCCTCAAGTATATTACAGTTAAAGCTTGTAAGTAGAAACAAACACGAAGAGATTTGTAAGCTTCTGTTGAAACAGTTTGAAGGGGGCACTCTTTTTTCCCTAAGGAAGGTTTTAATGAGTCACATAAAGAAGAGTTTCAAAGTTTAAAGTTTCTAAGATTGCATGCTTGTTGTTTCAAAAGTTTTAGAAAAAGACCTTATCACTCGTACGTGATTTAAGGCAAGTTTGAAGTATGCTGCAGCTTCTAAAGTTTTTAAGTCCCCATCGCTTTTCGGCGATCGGCGGCACAGTTAAATTTAAAGTCCTCATCGTCTTTCGGCGATCGGAGGCACCAGTAATGATTAAAGACCTCAACGCCCTCGCGTGGTTTGAGGCGAGAACAGATTAAAAGCCCTCAGTGCATCCAGGGGGGAGGAGATGTACACCCTGAGCAAGTTGAGGCACCAGATAAAGTCCTTCTCGCCGTCGAGCGAGTTCAGGCAAGATGAACTGAAAGGTCAGGGGTGTTTGTGACCTTAAACGGCGGGAAGGGAAGGAAAATGCCTTTTTCCCCTTTAAGCGAAACATCAGTATTGACCCAGTAAGACCAGATCATTGTTCTGAAACTCAGGGCGGTAGAGAAGGATCCGAAAGGCGCCTCTACCCCCAGATGAGTGAGCAATGATCAAGTTATGAAGAAGAGAAAAGTCCTCCTTGCCGTTCAGTGAGCGCAGGAGAGAAAGAGGAAAGTCCTCCTCGACTTTGTGCGAGCGCAGGCGAGAACAAGTTAAAAGTCCTCAGTGCATCCAGGGAAGAGGAGATGTAATCCCTGGGCAAAGTAGAGGCACCAGATAAAGACCTTCTCACCATCGAGCGAGTTCAGGCAAGATAAAGACCTTCTCGCCGTCGAGCGAGTTCAGGCAAGATAAAATCCTTCTCGTCTCGAACGAGTTCAGGTATGGTGTGGAGGGTGGAAGAAGTTTAAAGGATGGCTAAGGTAGGTTCGGAGAGAACGCCTAGCTATCCGGCTTATTGTTCTGAAACTCAGGGAGGTAGAGAAGGATCCGAAAGGCGCCTCTACCCCCAGATGAGGGAACAATAGCCAAGTTATGAAGGCAAAAGAAAGCTTACATCGCCAGAACCCTAGGGCGATCAGAAGAGTTCCAGGCAATGACAGGAGTAAAGGCTAACCTTGCCAGGAAGATCAGGTAAACTGTATTGTAATACCAGTTTAAGTTAAAACCTGTTGCCTAGTAAGTAGCTAATTGCCTTAAAGTTTGCAAGTTATGCTAAATGTTGTCGCTTGAAGGTTAATGAGTTGCTCAAGTTTTTGCTTTAAGTTAACAGTTGATGAATTGATGTAAAATTGATAGTTGCTCGAGTTTGAAGCAGTGAGTAAATGGTTGAGCCCGCAGAATCGCTAAGTTAATTTGTTTAAGCGGTTTCTACAAGGAAAAGCAAAGTAAACAGAGAAACCATGTGCAAAAGCGAAAGAAGTTATAATAAAAGTTGTACCAGTTCGAATACAAAGGAAAGAAAATTACAAGTAAAGATCGTGCAAAAAGAAATAGGCAGATAAATCTTAGGAAATAAGTGATGGAGGGAAGCGGTTAATCTTCAGAAGGCACGATCTTCCCATCCACCACTTCATTCATATTGACACCATGGAGAGGTCGAGCTCAGGGTACGCCCATGAATGAGGGGAGGTCCTCGGCCATCATTTTGAGTTTAGCTGTGAAGGGCCCCCAGATTTCTTTGACCACGGGGGGAAGGCTTGCAGCTGCTGTTGGTGGAGGTGCTGAAGGAGCCTGGTGCTGACTCTCACCACCACCCTCTTGAATTGGTTGAGCAAGGGGGGCTTCCTGGCGTGGTGGTGAAGTGGGGGACTCAGTTATGAGTATCAGTGAGTTGTGAGCGCCTTCATCCCCACCTGGTGCGGCTTCAGCAATTGAGGCGGTTGAAGGAGGACCCTCTCCAGCAGATACGAACGGCGTGGAGGCACTAGGAGGGTTCTCCATGAAGTTGGGCTCGTTACCTTCAACCGCAGGAAGCGCGACGGCCAAGGGTGTTGCTTGGACTGGCGGTGTTGGAGCTGGGGAGAGGGCGGTGTTGGTGTTGGGAGAGCGGGTGGTGAAGAAGGTGCCACCCTTTTCCTTTTTGTAACGAGGCCGTCCTCAGTCGCCTCATCATCCTCATCCTCATCTTCTTGAACCACTTGAGGAGTTTTCCTCTTTGGTTTCCTTAAGATGAGCTTTTTTCGTTGAGGGGCGGGCAGTGTCTCTGGAGGAGCTGGGCCTTGAGGAGGCGATCTACCCTGGGCAGCGGCGATCTCCACTACCGAGTTTGGTACAGTTTGGGAGCCCGCCGCCAGTTTGTGAGTTCGGGCGATCGCCCTCAATTCGGCCATTTTGCCTTTTTCCCAGCATGTTATCTGCACAGGGCAAAAGATAGGTGAGTAATTAAAACGGAAGCAGAAGATACAAGCATGTTTGAACAGGGGTAACACAGCAGCACATAAGTTAATAACGGAATGCTAAATTAGGACGGAGAAAAATGCTAAGTTGGTAAATTTGATGGTGAGGTGGGGTTTACCGATGTGGGCTCAAAGGTTGGTCCTCGAGGAATTGAAGGTGATTATCGCAGAAGTAGGAAAGTTGATCTGGGCATCAGACACCCTCTTCTAGAAAAGGCAGAGGTCCTTGTCCAACTCGCCCATGTTGTCAGGACTTCTTGGCCTTCTGAAGTTTTCTTTGGAGTCCTTACTTCCCTTGTTTACCCAGTACAAGGAAAGCCATCGAGCAGCGAGGGGTCTTGATCGTTTTGGCGCACTTGGACGAACTTTCCTTTCCAATCTTTGTAAAGATTGCTGGAAGACTAAGAGGATCGATCTCCCAGCAATCCCGTTTAAGCTCACCCAGGGGCGGTTTCCGGGATTCTTGGCCTCGAACAAGAAAAGGAAGACGTCTACCGAGGCCGGTAGTCCCAAGTGCGCGCACATGATTTGAAATGCCCCGCACGAATGCCCAGCTGTTGGAATGGAGCTGGGCAGCGGCAATGTTAAGCTCGGTTAATAGCTCTCGTTCAAAACGGGTGAAGGGAAGCCTGAGTTTCACCTTCTTGATAAGGGTAAGTGTAAACGAAGCAGAACAACTCGTCGTTGTTCCCCTTGTCATCCGCGCAGATTGGCACGTCAGGAGGGCAAGGCAGCACCATTAGTTTGTCGTCATGCTCCTTGTGGAACAAGAGGTTGGGTTCGTCCCTTTCTTCAACCGGTAGCACCGCCAACGCAGAGTTTACTGAAGAGGTCTCCTTCAGCAAAGTTGGGGTGGCCCACGGGTAGAGTTTCTTGTAGTCTTGTGTGGGAATGGACGCTCCTCCGGCGACTGGTGGAGTTGGCCTGAGCGAGGTTGGGACGAGAGGTTGCAGGCCTCTCAGCCTGGGAAGAAGGAGCACCAGATGCTCGTGGTAAGTTATGCGCTTGGGGTGGAGGGAAAAGGAAAAAGGGAAAAGGATGAACAAAGGTTACAGAGATCGACTCGTTTGTGGACGAATGATGGAAAACGAACGAACGGGAGTTCGTTGTGATGAATGTAATGGAAGACGAAGCCCTAAGTTACGAGAAGGAAGAAGAAGAGGAAACAACCCACAGCGTATGCACCAGGCAGATAATGGATGATGCGAATCGGTTAAAATGCAACAAGTATCAACAGAAGAAGTAAAAGAGGTACCTTTCGATGATTAGATGAGCGTTGAAGGGAGTTGGAGATTGAGGTTGCTGGAGAAGCGTTGTGGGTTTGCAGAGAAAACTCAGAGCGTTTTGAGAATGCAAAGAGATGATGAAACAGTAGAAATGAAAGGGGTTAAGGGTTTTTCAAACGTTTTTGGAATCGCAAACGACAGCTGAAGACGACCGTTGATGAAGCCACGTGTCGAGCGATTGGAAAAAGGGGTTTGGTGGAGCGTCAGAAAAGCAGAGGGTACGAACGTTTGGAATTCCGTGCCAGCGCCACGTAGATCGGCAGTGACGTGACCTCTTAGTCTTTTCACTGGACAAGTCTTCGCTTAAGACTGGGGGGCTTGTGTACCGCCCAGGTAGTCGGAAGTGATGACGTGGCAGCAAGCGATAATATAGGCGTGTTGAACGGGACACCTGGCTGGCAGAAGGGAAGGAAGTCGGGGGGCTCGCATAGTCGTCAGTCGTTAAGTTGGCGTGCTCCGATCTCTAGCATACCTAAACCGGCGGTCACCAGGTTTGTGATGTAGTCGCCGGATGTGAATCCAGACGACCAAGTGATCAGGATCGCCGAAAGGAGGACATTGCCGAAGGATCAGAAAGCTTGTTCCAGGCTTTCGAGGCAGAGGATGAAGTCGTCATATGATCATTCCCTAGCTAGCCAGAGGTTGAGGTCGGGGAACAGCTTACCCGAGCATGCACGATGAAGCAAGTGAAGTAGATCATGATGGCGCCGGCGAGACCACAGGGAAGGTGTTATGATGACACCCGTACTCGCCACACAGAAGAGATCGCGTTCCAAGGCAGCTATACACCGAGTTACTCCTTACATGGATAACTTAGTCGAATAAGCTTGAAGAGTAAGAAGTGACGCTCAAGCGGAGGATGCTCCAGATGATGACACGTGTACAGCTGGATGCGAGCCACGTGTCCAGATGTGTAACCGTCAGGAGAGAGAAAGTGCACAGGTATATAAGAGATTCTAACGAACTTCTGAGGTACGCGCGTTTTAGAATACTTCTTTTACGCTTGCGATAACTTGAGTACACTGGAGAAAATATTGCACGATTCCTGAAGTTCTTAGTTTTCTCTTAGTATTTTGGTGGTTCAGTCGCTGACTTGGGCGTCGGAGCGCGATCGGCCGCAGCGACGCCATTCTGTCTTTTGCAGGTTCTTGAGGTGAATCAAGGCGAAGGACAGAAGCTAGCACGGTGCAAAGTCGATCCAGATTCGACGAGGCAAGGCTCCAGCGTTCTGGTCAACAGGCAGGATCAAGGAACAAGCTAGATGAGGATGGTGTGATCACAAGGAACAAAGCAAGGCTAGTTGCCAAAGGCTACAATCAAGAAGAGGGCATAGATTATGGTGAAACCTTTGCTCCTGTTGCTAGATTGAAGGTTGTGAGGCTGCTGCTGGCTTTTGCGTGTATGAGTGGTTTTAAACTCTTCCAAATGGATGTCAAGAGTGCCTTCTTGAATGGCTACATCAATGAGGATGTCTATGTAGATCAACCACCGGGCTTTGAAGATCATAAGTATCCCAACTGTACCGATCAGGTAGTCGGAAGTGATGACGTGGCAGCAAGCGATAATATAGGCGTGTTGAGCGGAACACTTGGCTGACAGAAGGGAAGCACATCGGGAAGTTTGTGTAGTCGCCAATTGTTAGCTTGGCGTTCTCCGATCTCTGGTGTGTATAACCGGCGGTCACCAGGCTCGCGTCATGGTCGCCGTATGTGAGTTTTAGGCGACCAAGTGGTTAGAGACTGCCGAAAGGGCACATCGCCGAAAGATCAAGAAGGCTTGCTTAAAGCTTTCATGATGTACGAGCACGAAGGATGAGGTTGTCAGATGATCATTTCCCAGCCAGAGGTCGAGGCAAGGGAACAGTTTACCAGAACATGCATGATGTGCAAATGAAGCAGATCGTGATAGCGGCAGGCGAGACCACAAAGAAGGTGTGCGTGGTTACACCCCGTACTCGCCACTTAGAAGAAATCGCGCTCCAAGGAAGCTATGCACCGAGTTACTCCTTACATGGGTAACTTAGTCGAATAGCTTGAAGAGTAGAGGTGACGCTCAAGTAGAAGGTGGCTCCAGATGGTGACATGTGTACAGCTGGATGCGAGCCACGTGTCCAGAGGTGTAACCGTCAGGAGAGAGAAAGTGCTCAAGTATATAAGGAAC
>NC_023752.2:23484694-23532189 GCF_000499845.2 Phaseolus vulgaris
ATTTCTAAGGACGATTGAAGATTTGGATTAAAGATGAATGATTTGAGCTAAAAAGATAAAGATAGAAGGTCCCAGAATGGAAAAAGATGCTGATCCGATCGGTCATCGGTAGTCGATGACATCAGCATCAGAGAACCACGTGGACCACTCGCAGGGTGACACGTGGACCAGGTGGCAGAGAGGTAGGGGGACGATCGCCAAGAGAGGTGATCGGTGGTCAGTAACCAAGTTACCACCGACATATCAGGCGGCAGAGAGGTCGGGGGACAGATCACCCAGAATGGTGATCGGTGGTCAGTAGCCAAGTGACCACCAGCAGACCAGTTCCCAGACTCGCGCCTGGAGGCAGAGCGCGAGTAGCGAATAAACACTGATCAGTCATCGG
Source organism: Phaseolus vulgaris (assembly GCF_000499845.2). Lineage (NCBI taxonomy): Eukaryota > Viridiplantae > Streptophyta > Magnoliopsida > Fabales > Fabaceae > Phaseolus > Phaseolus vulgaris. The sequence continues at coordinate 23,485,080 of NC_023752.2, forward strand.
GTGTATTGTCATCGGGGTCTCGTGTTACACGCAGTTAAACTGGGACTAAGGTTCCCAGCGAGAGCGTTACGCATGGACCTCGCATGGGCACACCTCAAGGAATCATGCACGAGAGTGGCCTGAGGGAACTAGTAAGCCAGTCGGTGATTGGTGATTCCCTCAACCCATTACGTGCGTGTCATCCTGAAGGGTAAGTCGCCTACGCAGAGAGTAACGTTTGGTGAGTGCGCCTAGACCAGCCACACCCGACGTTCTCCTAAGAGTATGCAATTTGCCCAGATAAGAGAAGCATCCTAAGTTACTCCGCAAGGGTGTAGCTTAGGCAGACAAAGAGAGGCGCTAGAGCCCTTCCAGTAAGTGACACGTGTGTGGTTAGATGTGAGTTGCAGGCCTCCACGTGTCACCATCTGAGAGGGGTGCGGTCCAGACAAAAGAGCACTCCGTACCGCTAAAGGTACAGACAGGCGCAGCCAAGCGCAGACATGCGCAGACTCTCACGCTCCCCATTGCTGATTCTGAAGGTACGCTTTCTCTGAAAAGCACGACAGGGTTCTGACACATGCCAGAAAAGCATAACAGAATTCTGTTATGCCCAGAAGCAAGGAAAGAGAGATAAAAGGCAGAATCAGAGTGAGAGTGAGAGTGAGAGAGAGAAGAAAAGATATAGGAAAAACAGAGTGCAAGTTTTTTCTCACACACACATTTTTACTAAGTTTCCAGTTTCTGGTGGTTCTGTTGAACTAACTTGATCGTCGGAGTGCAAACGGCCGCTAGAGGCGCCGTCTGTGTATTTTGCAGGTCACATTTTGAAGACATCTGAGAGAGAGAGTTCAGAAGGTGATACTTCAGGAGACGCAGTCGCGAAGACAGGGCAGAAAGTGTTACGAAGCGATCCACCCACGTTCAAGTTACCGGCAGGATCATTTGGCGCCCACCGTGGGGCCCGAGTGAATTGTTGTCCCACATATACCATAGTTTTAAAGCTCACCAGAGTTTTATCAGTTTCTCTGATAGAGAAGATGCCTAGGAACAGACAACCATCACCTGCGCCATCCGCTGACGAAGGAGTTGTGACAATGGCGCAGGTCCTGGAAATGGTGCGCACGCTGCAGGATAACGCTGCAGCGTCGAAAGTCGAACAAGAAAGGATGCAGGCGGAGTTGGCTGCGTCGCAAAGCAGGAACGACGAACTGAATCGTGTCAACGAAGAGTTGAGAAGAACGCTGCAGGCGCAGAGGGAGCACGTCGTTGACGAAAGGGTGTCTAGGCAGCCTTCACCTCCAAGGGCATTTCCCATGCCATTCTCCCCCGAGATTATGGGAACCATGGTGCCTTCCAACCTGGTGGGGGTAAAAGCGTCGTTCAAAGGGGTAGAAGACCCGGAGGCGCATCTGACGGCATTCCACACCCAGATGATGTTGTCTGGGGGCTCAGACGCTGTATACTGCAAGATGTTCATGAGCACCCTGAGCGGAATCGCCATGGAGTGGTTCGTGAGCTTACCAGAAGGGCATATCACGTCGTTCTCTCAGTTCTCGAAGCTCTTCATCGAGCAATACATCGTCAACAAGGCACCTGCAGTGGTGTCCTACGACCTGTTCGACGTGCGCCAATACCAGGGGGAGTCGCTGAAAGACTACCTCAACCGTTTTGGAGCACAAGTGGTTAGACTACCCAGCAAAGATGAAGATATGCTTGTGCACGCGTTTAAGAAGGGAGTGCTGCCTGGCCCTTTCAGTGAGTCTCTCATCAGGAGCCATCCCAGCACTTTTGCAGAGATCCGACGGCGTGCGGTGGCGCACATAGTGGCAGAAACAGAAGTTTCTGAGAAGAGGGGAAGTGCTGCACCACCCAGACCGCGTGGAGGGCAAGGAAAACCACAGCAAGCGAGGGTGCATGAGGCCAAAGAAGGGAAGAAGGTGCGGGAAAAACCTCGTCCCTATGCACCAGGCAAAGACCAGAGTAAGGGGCGTGCAAGGGAGAATAACGCGCCCCCAAGATACAACTTCATGGTGGAGTTGGCGGATCTCATCGCCCTTCCTGCCGTAGCAGCAAGACTACGAGTACCAGAGAAGACAGATAAGGTACTCGGAAGGAAGAAGAATGAATGGTGTGAGTTTCATCAGGCCTTTGGACATACACTTCATTCCTGTTTGGTGTTGGGACACCAACTGGCAGAGTTGGTGAAGTCTGGTTTTCTAGCAGATTACCTGCGTGAGCCACAGGGTGATCGCGCGTCAGGATCCCAAACTGGAGAGCAACAGCATGAAGTCCCTGTGCATGGGGAAGTGCAGACGATCGCTGGAGGCTTCTCTGGTGGGGGATGCACAGCTTCACAAAGAAGGAGATACACTCGATCTGTGATGGCGGTAGATGCAGCGAATGAGAGTCATTACCCTGAGGTGGACATTGTCTTCAGGAAGGCTGACCTACGAGACGTTGTCCCGCACGACAACGACCCTGTGGTCATTTCTCTCATCACAGCAGGAAGACGAGTGCATAGAGTACTCGTAGATCAAGGAAGCTCGGCGGATGTCATGTTCTGGCCAACATTCAACAAGCTACAGTTGTCCCCTGATCAGTTGAGACCGTATACTGGTTGTCTCTACGGTTTTGCAGGGGACCAGGTAGAAGTGCGGGGATACATCGAGCTAAGGACAACGTTCACCGACGGAACGGCAGCCCGCACGGAAAGGATAAAGTACCTGGTGGTGAACGCCCCTTCTGCGTACAATGTCCTGTTGGGGAGGCCGACGCTCAATAGACTGGGCGCAATACCATCGACAAGGCATATGAAGTTGAAGCTGCCGTCGATGGAAGGGGCCGTGATAACCATCAAATCGGATCAGGCTGAGGCAAGACGCTGTTATGAGAACAGTTTGAAGCAAAAAAGAAGTGTGTGCCATGTCACCACAAAACCACCACCAGGCGTGCGCGGAGAGCGATTGGCGGTCAGGGAGACACAAGGCGCTCAGAGGATGGAGAACGCTGCGGTGGGGGGCTCCCAGGTGGCCCAAGTTGAGGAAGAGGAGGAAGGCACGATCACTCCTCGCGAGTCAGGGATCGCGAGAGCGGTCATTGCCAGTGAGAGGAGGCCCCACCCAGCTGAAGGATGGGTCGAGGTGGACATCGGGGGAAGAAAATTCAAGCTGGGGGGATCCCTCATTGAAGAAGAGCGAAGGCAGATCAAGGGTGTGATTGAGAAGCACATGAATGCCTTTGCGTGGTCATCATCCGACATGCCAGGAATCGACCCCGATTTCCTCTGCCATCGTCTATCAATGGACCCCATGGTTCGACCGGTACGACAGAGAAGAAGGAAATTTAACGAGGAGAAAAGGAAGGTGATCCACGACGAAGCGCAGAAGCTCCTTGACGCAGGGCATATCAGAGAAATCCAGTACCCCGAGTGGCAAGCGAATGTGGTACTGGTGCGGAAGGCAAGCGGCAAGTGGAGAATGTGCGTGGACTTCACTGACCTCAATAAGGCGTGCCCCAAGGATTCTTACCCCTTACCCAGTATAGATGCTCTAGTCGATAGCGCCTCCGGGGGAAAGCTACTCAGCTTCTTGGACGCTTTCTCAGGGTATAATCAGATCAGGATGCACCCAATGGACGAATGCAAGACCGCGTTCATGACGGAACGGTCTTGCTACTGCTACAAGGTCATGCCATTTGGGTTGAAGAATGCGGGGGCTACCTACCAGCGGCTCATGGATAGGGTGCTCTCGCCCATGCTGGGAAGGAACGTACACGCCTATGTAGATGACATGGTGGTTACGTCCCAAGAGAAGAAGCATCATGCAGCTGATCTGGAAGAGCTATTCACCACCATTGCCAAGTATAGGCTGAAGCTCAACCCTGAGAAATGCATATTCGGTGTAGAGGCTGGGAAGTTCTTGGGTTTCCTCTTGACAGAGCGAGGAATCGAAGCTAACCCGGAGAAGTGTGCGGCGATCGTGGCGATGAGGAGCCCAACGACGGTGAAGGAGGTGCAGCAGCTCACCGGTCGCTTGGCAGCACTGTCCCGGTTTATGTCTGCTGGAGGGGAGAAAGGTCACCCATACTTCCAGTGCCTCAAGCGCAACAGCAGATTTCTCTGGACGCAGGAGTGCGAGGAGGCCTTCATTAAGTTGAAGGGATATCTGGCAAGCCTACCAGTCTTGCGAAAGCCCCAGGTAGGCATCCCTCTCCGTCTATACTTTGCTGTTACGGAGAGGGCAGTCAGTTCGGTCCTGGTGCAAGAGCAGGACCAGGCCCAGAGGCCTGTTTACTTCGTAAGTAAGGTGCTGCAAGGCCCCGAAACCAGGTACCAGGCACTCGAGAAGGCTGCTCTAGCGGTGGTATTCTCAGCCAGAAGACTCAGGCATTATTTCCACAGCTTCACAGTGGTGGTGATGACTGATCTGCCTATCCAGAGTGTATTGAAGAAACCTGATGTGGCAGGAAGGATGGTCAAGTGGGCAGTGGAATTGTCGGAATTCGATATTCAGTACGAGCCCCGAGGACCGATCAAGGGGCAGGTGTTCGCGGACTTCGTAGTCGAGCTATCATCCATCGCGACACCTCCAGAAGGGCTAGATTTCCGATGGGTGTTGTCGGTGGATGGCTCCTCTAATCAGCAGGGAAGCGGCGCCGGGGTCATCCTGGAAGGGCCAAACGGAGTACTGATCGAGCAGTCCCTCCGTTTCGCCTTCAAAGCTAGCAACAATCAGGCGGAGTACGAGGCCCTGATCGCGGGAATGTTGCTAGCAAGGGAAATGGGAGCAAGAAATCTGCTGGCCAAGAGCGATTCGTTACTGGTCACCGGGCAGGTTACCGGGGAGTTCCAAGCAAAGGACCCCCAGATGGCAGCCTACCTGGAGTATGTGCAGCTCCTGAAGACGTCTTTCGCTGAGTTTGAGTTAGTGCATGTACCAAGAGAGCAGAACGCCCGAGCAGACCTGCTTGCCAAGCTGGCCAGCTCAGGCAAAGGGGGGAAGCAGAGGACTGTCATTCAGGAGACCCTGAAGGTGCCACGCGCGTTTGTATCAGACAACCAGGTACTTCATGTATACAAGTCAATGGAGCGTCTAACGATCGGTCATCGGTCGTTGACTCAAGAGACGCTGAGAGCGCCGAGGGTGAGATCGCGACCCTCAAAGATCGGTGAGTCGATGGAGGTCCACGCGGAGAAGGAACCCCACACCTGGATGACGCCATACCGGCTATACTTAGAAGATGGTGTACTCCCGCTTGATCTGGCAGAGGCAAAAAGAATAAAGAGGAGTTCAAGTAAGTTTACTCTCATAGATGGAAGCCTATTTAGATTTGGATTTTCTCACCCTGTGCAGATCTGTGTACACGGCGAACAATGCACCAGACTCATGTCTGAGCTGCACGAGGGGGTGTGCGGAAGCCATGTAGGTGGTCGCGCTTTGGCAAGTAGAGTACTCCGCGCGGGGTACTACTGGCCAAAGCTGAAGGAAGATTGCATAAGGTTTGCCCAGCGATGCAAACAATGTCAGCTGCATGCAGATTGGCACAAGGCACCCCCTGAGGAGTTGAGGTCCATCCATAGCCCGTGGCCATTCCATACATGGGGGATTGACATCCTAGGACCTTTTCCCCTGGCGACAAGGCAGATGAAGTTCCTCATTGTGGCCATTGAATATTTCACTAAGTGGGTGGAGGCAGAGCCAGTTGCCCACATCACCGCACAGAAAGTCGAACACTTCGTCTGGAAGAACATTGTCTGCCGCTTCGGAATACCCAAGAGGCTGGTTTCCGACAATGGCACCCAGTTCACCAGTCATCAGTTGAGGAAGATGTGTGAAGAGCTAAAGATACAACAGGTTTTCGCATCTGTGCAGCACCCACAAACAAATGGGCAGGTGGAGTCAGCAAATCGAGTGCTGCTCAGGGGGCTGAAGCGGAGGCTAGACAAGGCCAAAGGAGGCTGGGCAGAGGAGGTCCCCAGAATTGTGTGGTCTTACCACACCACCCCACAGTCCAGCACCCATGAGACACCCTTCAGCCTTGTCTATGGGACAGACGCCATGATTCCTGTGGAGATACAGGAGAGCTCCCCCAGATTCTTGAACTTCGTTGCTGAAGAGTCCAATGAAGAGCGTAAGGTGAATTTGGACCTGCTAGACGAAGTGCGAGAAGAGGCCAGAGTCAGTGCTGAAGCTGTGAAGAGAAGAGTAGAGCGGAGGCACAACTCTAAAGTGAGGCCCAGGCGCTTCCAGGAAGGTGATCTGGTGATGAGAAAGGCGCATCAGAATGACATGCAGAATAAGTTATCCCCGAAGTGGACAGGCCCGTACAGAGTGGTGGAGACATTAGAGAACGGAGCCTATCGCCTAGAGACTTTGGAGGGAGGAGCAATCCCCAGAACGTGGAACGCCACCCATTTAAAATTTTATTTCAGTTAAAATTGTACGGTAATGGCGTTCTCACGCTAAAAGGCACATGCTTTGTTTATGGTGGAAACAGTTGAACAGACAAGGGGGCACTCTTTTCCCTAAAGAGGGTTTTTAACGAGGCCACCCAATTAAAGAAAAATTTCCAGCATATAAAGTGTTCTCAAGTATTAAAGTTAAAATCCTCCTTGCCCCAGGTGCAAGTGCAGGTGATTGGTTAGGCCCTACTTGCCCTAGGCGCAAGTACTGGCACCGATCTAAGTCTTCCTCACCCCAGGTGTGAGCGCAAGCAGAAAGGTTTGAAAGGCCAGGGGTGCTAGTAAGACCAAGAGAAGGAAAGGAAAGGTTTTGACAAAACGTCCTTACCCACTTGGCATGCACCAATACTGGCCCAGTAAAACTCTCAGTCAGAAAACCTTTCTCACCCCAGGAGTGAGACAGGGAGTGATCGACTCAACCCGCCAAAGGGTGATGACCTCGGGGAAAGGGAAAGGGGTTAGCGAGAAACACTTCCTTTTCCCCAAGATGAGGCCTCACTTTGAGCAATCGATGTCAAGGTCCTTTATGCACTTAGCGCTAGAGCGACAGAGAAAGCTAAGTAAGGACTAAAGAGCGATCACCGATGAGTCGTCAGTAATTGGCTAGTAGTACAAAGCAGCGCACGAGGACTGTTAAACACCAAGCTGAGGGAACAGCCAGTCGAGATCATACAGATCGCGCTAAGCCTGAGTTGGTTAACACTTAGTCGCGCGCAAAGAGAAGAGAAGCAGATCGCGCTAAGCCTGAGTTGGTTAACACTTAGTCGCGCGCAAAGAGTAAGAGAAGCAGATCGCGCTAAGCCTAAGCTGGTTGACACTTAGTCGTGTGCGAAAGGAAAGGCAAAGCCCAAGATCGCGCTGAACCTAAACTAGCTAACAGTTAGTCGCGCACATAAAGGTAAGTGGAGTCCAAAGAAAATACAAAGAAAAATTGAGCAATTGAAACCAAGGTATATCACCAGAGATGTTCATACAATTGTCAGTTACAAAGAGTTGAATGGTGCAGAAACATAAGGTTACAAAATGAAACTTTGTACAGAAGAAGTCAAAATTACAGAAGGAAGAGATTCAGGGAGTAGGAGGCTTAAGTTTCCCGTCTACCACCGAGTGATGAATGCTGAATTGCGCAAGGTCCAGTTCTGGAAGGACGCAGCGGACTTGCTCGAGCGCCAGCTCGAATCCATCAATGAGGGAATCGGCGCCCACGTTCATCAAGTCCTCTTTCTCCGCCTCCAGACTTCGCCTCGAAGCCTCTGCAGCATCCCTCTGCGTGGTAAGGGTAGCAAGGGAGGAGGCAGCCTCAGACAGCTTGCCCACTGCCTCCTCAAGCTTCTTTTCGGCGGCAGCAGTTGCCTCCTTGGCGGCCTTGAGCATCTCTACCCGCTGAGAATCCTGTTGGCGTAGGGAGGAGTTCTCAGCCTCCAACTCCTCCACCATCTGACTCCGTTCGAGCAAAGAGGAATTCTCAGCCTGTAACTCTGCCACCTTCCAGTCCAGAGGACCAACAGTCTGCCCCATCAAGATCTCCATCTTGATGGTCTCCTGGACCTGCAGCAAGTACTCCCTCCTGGCCTTCTCCACCATGCCTCGCATCAGCTCGACAGACCCCTGAGCGGCTTCAAGGTTACTGTGCAGCGACTCGTTGTCGTGCTCAAGTTCCTTCACCCTTTTCTCCAGGGCTTTCTGCTTGCGATGCTGGGTGGAGAACTCCAGCGAGAGCACCACCTGCTTGGCAAGGTGTGCGTCTATCTCCTCCCCGCTCCAGTCGACGAGCTCCCCATTGCTGATGTGCTGTCGCACCATGGAGATAACTCTGCTGAAGTTCTCATGGTTGGCTCCAGTGTTGCTTGGGCGCGAGCCAGACCCACCATGTTCAGCATTGGCGGTGGAGATTGTCATTGGAGGCGGGGCACACTCTTTTTGAGCAGAAACACCCCCAGCAGGGTGAGCGGATGGACCAGGTGATTGGCCTGCTGGGGGGGAAGTTGGTGGTTGAGAGGTTGGGGGCGATTTTTGGCCAGGAGAAGGTGGGCATGCGGGCTCTGGGGCCGGTCGGGTAGAGGGAGAGGGAGGTGGCGAACCTTCCTCTACCTCTACCACCTCTATCCCTCCAGGCTGGAGAGACGAGACCCCCTCAGCCACTGCTTTCTTCCTCTGGCGGTGAATGAGGGGGGAGCCTGAGCTTTCCTCTTCCACTGAGGCGGTAGCAGCAGCAGGTACCAGCGAAGAAGCCTTCACCAGTCTCTTCCTTTTCTTCCCTTGCTCGGGGCCTTCGGCTGGCGCGACCGAAAGCGGAGGGGCTTCGATTGGCTCGGTGGTGGAAGAGGAAGAGCCAGTCCCTTTGGCCGCTCGGCGTTTAGCGAGCTCCAACACCGCCAACCTCCTATCTTTCCCTGACATTGAATCTGCATAGGCAAGAAAGAGGGAAATTAGACAGCTAAGAGACGCAAGCAAGGTGAAAAGTATAAGAGCATGCATGAGGAAGTATAAATGTCCTAAGGGGCGGCAGAGAAAGAACTACCTATATATTTCTTCAGGGAAACCACATCAAACTCATCCTTGATGAGGCGAGCGGAGTCATACTTAGCCCCCAGGAGCAGCCCACACAGCTCGCGCTCGTAGGGGGCCATGGTCTCGAGATCCTTGGGTTTTTTAAATTGAACCTGGGGAACCCAGTAGAGGGGGTACCCCTCGAGCAGATGAGGGCTTTGTGGGGTGGCGGATATCATATAAAATCTGCCCTTCCAGTCTTTGAAGGACTGCTGGTACAGGCCCAGAAGCACCCGTCCAGCAACCCCGTTCAGGCTGACCCAAAACCTATCCCCTGGTTTCTTCGCCTCAAAGAAGTAGAGGAACACCTCCACCGAGGCGTTGTGCCCAAAGTAGTTGCACAGAATCTGAAACGCCCAGATGAAGGCCCAGGCATTGGGGTGGAGTTGGCAGGGCGCGACGTTCAACTCCATCATCAGCTCTTTCTCGAAGAAGGTGAAGGGGAGTCGCAGCCTCAACCTTTTGAAGATCGCGGAGTAAACAAAAACGAAGGGCACTCCATTGGTGGCCCTGTCGTCAGCGCAAATGGGCATCCCTCGGGGAGGGATGCGGACTCGGATGTGGAAGTCGTTTTCCCTGTCTATGGAACACGAGGGTTCATCCGGGTCGTGGCTCAGAAGCGAGTTAAGATGGTCCTCAGGTAGCAAGATGGACGTTTCAGATAGCAACGCCAGAGGGGCCCAGTCATAGACTTTGGCGTTGTCATGGAATGAGGTGACAACAGGCGGTGGCGAAGCTGGTGCACTCGCGGAGGGCTGTGCACCAGAAGAAGAGGCAAGGACGCGAGCGGTCTGCTTCAAGCGAGCCATCGAGAGATAGCTGCAATGGAGGAAAAACGAAGGGTCAGAAATAGAAAGGGAGAGAGTGATGGATGGTTCGGTGAAAAACAGAGAGGGGGAATGAGGAAGAAATGCCCAGGTAAAGGAGAAAGAAGGGGAGGCAGAAGCCAAAGCGGAAACATGAGAAAAACCCTAGCGCGGGTTGAGAAGAAGAAAAACAGGGAAGGTGAATGCATGATAACTAGAATGGTAAATGCAATCGGTAAAGATGACCAAAAAGGGGCCAGGGAAAAGAAAAACCATACCTTTGAATGATCGTAGGAGTATAGGATCACAGAGAATTCGAAGAAAGATGGGTGCGCAGAAGAAAGGTTCGCAGAGAGTTTGGGAGTCAAATGAAGAAGATGAAGGAACAGTGGAAGGGCGCGCCATTTTGAATAAGAGAAGCGCTAGCGACGCACAACGCTGGCCGTTGATGGTGCCACGTGTCGCGAGATTAAGGAAGGAAGCCCAAACGTTAAAGAAGCAGCACGTGAGGTGGCACGTGAGGCGGCCCCACTTGCCACGTGGACTGAGGGCACGACCACTTAGTCTCTTCGCTGAGAACGAGTTCTCGACTCGAGACTGGGGGGCTTGTGATCCGATCGGTCATCGGTAGTCGATGACATCAGCATCAGAGAACCACGTGGACCACTCGCAGGGTGACACGTGGACCAGGTGCCAGAGAGGTAGGGGGACGATCGCCAAGAGAGGTGATCGGTGGTCAGTAACCAAGTTACCACCGACAGATCAGGCGGCAGAGAGGTCGGGGGACAGATCACCCAGAATGGTGATCGGTGGTCAGTAGCCAAGTGACCACCAGCAGACCAGTTCCCAGACTCGCGCCTGGAGGCAGAGCGCGAGTAGCGAATAAACACTGATCAGTCATCGGGTGTATTGTCATCGGGGTCTCGTGTTACACGCAGTTAAATTGGGACTAAGGTTCCCAGCGAGAGCGTTACGCATGGACCTCGCATGGGCACACCTCAAGGAATCATGCACGAGAGTGGCCTGAGGGAACTAGTAAGCCAGTCGGTGATTGGTGATTCCCTCAACCCATTACGTGCGTGTCATCCTGAAGGGTAAGTCGCCTACGCAGAGAGTAACGTTTGGTGAGTGCGCCTAGACCAGCCACACCCGACGTTCTCCTAAGAGTATGCAATTTGCCCAGATAAGAGAAGCATCCTAAGTTACTCCGCAAGGGTGTAGCTTAGGCAGACAAAGAGAGGCGCTAGAGCCCTTCCAGTAAGTGACACGTGTGTGGTTAGATGTGAGTTGCAGGCCTCCACGTGTCACCATCTGAGAGGGGTGCGGTCCAGACAAAAGAGCACTCCGTACCGCTAAAGGTACAGACAGGCGCAGCCAAGCGCAGACATGCGCAGACTCTCACGCTCCCCATTGCTGATTCTGAAGGTACGCTTTCTCTGAAAAGCACGACAGGGTTCTGACACATGCCAGAAAAGCATAACAGAATTCTGTTATGCCCAGAAGCAGGGAAAGAGAGATAAAAGGCAGAATCAGAGTGAGAGTGAGAGAGAGAAGAAAAGATATAGGAAAAACAAAGTGCAAGTTTTTTCTCACACACACATTTTTACTAAGTTTCCAGTTTCTGGTGGTTCTGTTGAACTAACTTGATCGTCGGAGTGCAAACGGCCGCTAGAGGCGCCGTCTGTGTATTTTGCAGGTCACATTTTGAAGACATCTGAGAGAGAGAGTTCAGAAGGTGATACTTCAGGAGACGCAGTCGCGAAGACAGGGCAGAAAGTGTTACGAAGCGATCCACCCACGTTCAAGTTGCCGGCAGGATCAGATGCAAAGAAAGATTGGGCCTTTTTTATGTTTTATCATTTAGCCCATTAGCGCGACATAGGAAACAACCTAACCCTAGAAAACTAGGATAAATAGAGGGCTAGAGGCTCAACCTTTGTGTGCCAGATTGAGAGAAAAACACCATAGAGTGAATTGTAACCCAATTGGGAGAATGGAAGGTGATAGAAGTATGCGTGGCTAATTCTACCCTTTGGGATTGGGAGTAATCTGCTCAAACTCTTATGTATTGAGGTGATATTTTATATATTAATATTCAGTTCTTGATTGATTATTGGTATTGTTGTTTTACTTTTAATTCTCCGTGACAAATTGAGAATCTTAAATCTGACTGGGAGGTATTTTTAGGGTTCGGACCTAAACAACAATACTTAACATATTTGAGTGCTAGGAATAGACTTGAAATGTTAATTGCTATTAAACGTCTGAGCTTCGTTCTAAGTTGTTCTTATAAATATGCGAGGAATCGATATAAATGATTTTTATACGGGCATCAATTTCAATTAAAGAACTTAATATTAACATGCTAATCAAAATACATGAGAGTGAGAGAGATGAAACTTAATCCCCATTTTTCCAATTGAAGCAACTAATTCTTTGTTTGTTTTCTTATTGATCAGTGCCAACATAATCACTTCAAACTCTTTTTTATTGTTCTGTTGTTATATTTAGCGAATATTGTACTCGATAATTCACTGTTCTTTGTGGGATCGATATCCGTCCTTAGGGACAATTATTACTTCTGACAAACGTGGTGCACTTGCCGTAAAAAGTCATCAAGGCCTCCGCAGCATCTCTCTCAGTGGTCACGGCAGCAAGGGAGGAGGCAGCTTCAGACAGTTTGCCCACCACCTCCTCAAGTCTCTTCTCCCCAGCAGCAGCTGCTTCTTTGGTGGACTCGAGCTCCCCCACTAGCTGAGTGTTCAGTTGGCGCAGGGAGGAAGTCTCGGCCCTAAGCTCCACCACCGCGCAGTCCAAAGAGCTCACCGTCTGCCCCATCAAGATCTCCGTCTTGATGGTCTCTTGGACCTGCGCTAGGTATTCCCTCCTAGCCTTCTCCACCATGCCTCGCATCAATTCAACGGATCCTTGAGCAGCTTCGAAGTCACTTCGCAGTGACTCCTTGTCGTGCTCAAGCTCCTTCACCCTCTTCTCCAGGGCTATTTGCTTGCGATGCTGGGTGGAGAACTCCAGAGAGAGCACTACCTGCCTTGCCAGGTGCATATCCACCTCATCACCATTCCACTCGACGAGCTCCCGGTTGCTTATGAGCTGTCGAACCAGGGTGATGACCCTGCTGAAATTCTCGTGGGTGGCCCCAGAAGCGCTCGGGCGCGAGCTAGACCCACCACATTCAGCAGTGGCGGTAGGGATTGGCAGCAGTGGTGGTGGTGCACCCCCAGTTTGGGCAGAAGCGCCCCCAGCAGGATGAGCGGATGGACCAGGTGATTGGCCTGCTGGGGGGGAAGATGGCAGTGTGGTAGTTGGAGGCAACTGCTGGCCTGGAGAAGGAAGGTTGGTGGGTTCTGAGGCAGGATGAGCGCAGGGAGGAGGGGAAGACCCTTCCTCTACCTCCACCACCTCAATCTCTCCAGGCTGAAGAGATGAGCCCCCCTCAACTGCTGCTTTCTTCCTCTGGCGGTGTATGAGAGGAGAGCGAAAACTCTCCTCTTCAGTTGAGGCGACGGTAGCAGCAACAGCAAGTGAAGTGGAAGCCTTCACCAGCCTCTTCCTCTTCTTTCCTTGCTCGGGGCCTTCAGCTGGCGCGACCGAGAGGGGAGGGGCTGCGATGGGCTCAGTCGTAGAAGAGGAGGACCCAGTGCCTTTGGTTCCCCGATGCTTGGCAAGCTCCAGCAAAGCTAGCTTCCTGTCTTTCCCCTTCATTGAGTCTGCATAGACGAGAAAAGGAGGGGTTAGTTGGCCAAGTTATGCAAGTAAGTCGAAAAGCACATAAAAACATGCATGAGAAGAGGCAAGTATCCTAAGAAGTGCAAGAAGAGCTACCTATATATTTTTTCAGCGCCACCACATCAAATTCATCCTTGATGAGGCGGGCGGAGTTGTACTTGGCCCCCAAGAGTAGCCCACATAGCTCGCGCTCGTAGGGGGCCATAGCTTCGAGGTCCCTGGACTTCTTGAATTCAACTCCAGGAACCCAGTAGAGGGGATGTCCCTCGAGCAGATTTGGACTTTGAGGGGTAGCAGATATCATGTAGAATCTGCCCTTCCAGTCTTTGAAGGATTGCTGGTACAGGCCCAGGAGCACCCGCCCAGCAACCCCGTTCAGGCTAACCCAGGACCTGTCCCCAGGGTTCTTCGCCTCAAAGAAGTAGAGGAACACGTCCACGGAGGCGTTGTGCCCGAAATGACTGCAAAGGATTTGAAATGCCCGGATGAAGGCCCAGGCATTATGATGGAGTTGACAAGGCGCGACGTTTAACTCCATCATCAGCTCCTTTTCGAAGAAGGTGAAAGGGAGGCGCAGCTTCAACCTCTTGAAGATAGCGGAGTAGATGAAGACAAAGGGCACCCAATTGGTGGCCCTGTCATCCGCGCAGATGGGCATTCCTCGAGGAGGAATGCGGATTCGGATATTGAAGTCATTCTCCCTGTCGATGGCGCAGGAAGGTTCATCAGGATTGTGGCTCAGCAAAGACGTGAGGTGGCCCTGGGGCAATAGAGTGGAGGTTTCAGCGAGCAATGCCAGGGAGGCCCATTCGTAGACCCTGGCGTTGTCATGGAAGGAGGTAGCAACAGGCGGTGGTGAAGCTGGCGCACTCGCGGAAGGCTGTGCACCAGAGGACGAGGCAACTAAACGCGCAGTTCGTTTCAAACGAGCCATCGCGAGATAGCTGCAAATGGAGGAAAAACGAAAGTCAGAATGAATGGGAGGAAAGGAGAAGGAGATGCCTAGGTGAAAAGAGAAGAAGAAGAAGCAGAAGCCAGAGTGAGGGGGTGAAAAACCCTAGCGCGGGTTCGAGAGAGGGAAATAGAGAAGATGAATGCATGATAACCAGAATGATAAATGCAATCGGTAAAGATGACCAAAAAGGGGCCAGGGAGAAGAAAAACCATACCTTTGGATGATCGCAAGAGATTTGGCAGCAGAGAATTTGAGGAAAGAAAGGTGCGCAGAGGAAAGTTCGCAGAGAGTCTGGGAGTCGAATGAAGAAGACGAAAGAACAGTAAAGGAGCGCGCCAATTTGAATAAGAGAAGCGCTAGCGACGCACAGCGCTGGCCGTCGATGGGGCCACGTGTCGCGAGATCAAGAGAAGAAGTCCAAACGTTAAAGAAGCAGCACGTGAGGTGGCACGTGAGGCGGCCCCACTTGCCACGTGGACTGAGGGCACGACCACTTAGTCTCTTCGCTGAGAACGAGTTCTCAACTCGAGACTGGGGGGCTTGTGATCCGATCGGTCATCGGTGGTTGATGACGTCAGCAGCAGAGAACCACGTGGACCACTCGCAGGGTGACCAGTGGACCAGGTGGCAGAGAGGTCAGGGAGACGATCGCCAAGAGCGGTGATCGGTGGTCAGTAACCAAGTGACCACCGACAGATCAGGCGGCAGAGAGGTCGGGGGACAGATCATCCAGAACGGTGATCGGTGGTCAGTAGCCAAGTGGCCACCAACAGACCAGTTCCCAGACTCGCGACTAGAGGCAGAGCGCGAGAAGCGAATAAACACTGATCAGTCATCGGGTGTATTGTCATCGCGGTCTCGTGTTACACGCAGTTAAACTGGGACTGAGGTTCCCAGCGAGAGCGTTACGCATGGATCTCGCATGAGCACACCTCAGGGAATCATGCACGAGAGTGGCCTGAGGGAACTAGTAAACCAGTCAGTGATTGGTGATTCCTTCAACCCATTACGTGCGTGACATCGTGAAGGGTAAGCTGTATACGCAGAGAGCAACGTTTGGTGAGTGTGCCTAGACCAGCCACACCCGACGTTCTCCTAAGAGTATGCGACCTACCCAGATGAGAGAGATATCCTAAGTTACTCTGCAAGGGTGTAACTTAGGCACACAAAGAGAAGCGCTAGAGCCCTTCCAGTAAGTGACACGTGTGTGGTTAGATGTGAGTTGCAGGCCTCCACGTGTCACCATCTGAGAGGGGTGCGGTCCAGACAAAGTGCACTCCGTACCATTAAGGGTACAGACAGGCGCTGCCCAGCGCAGAGACGCGCGGACACGCACAGACACCCACACTCTCTGATTCTGCAGGTACACTGTCTCTGAAAAGCATAACAGGGTTCTGACACATGCCAGAAAAGCATAACAGAATTCTGTTATGCCCAGAAACGGAGAAAGAGAGATAAAAGAAGGAATCAGGGAGAGAAGGGGGGACAAAAAAAAAAAAAAAACAGAGAGCAAGAGTTTTTCACACACACAACTAGTTTTCTAGTCTTTGGTGGTTCTGTGGACTAACTTGATCGTCGGAGTGCAAACGGCCGCTAGAGGCGCCGTCTGTGTGTTTTGCAGGTCACGTTTGGAGATCCAAGAGAAGGTTCTGAGGGTGATCCTGTAGAAAACGCAGTGGCGTAGACGGGACCAAGAGTGCTACGAAGCGATTCCTCCACGTTCGAGTTGCCGGCAGGATCACCTACATAATAGCTTGCTGCCACGTCATCACCTCCGACTACCTGGGCGGTACAACCATCCTTCCCGCTACGTCTGGTTTCTTTAGCACCTTTTGGATGGGCAAATCTGTCATTACCACTACCGTGAAGCTGTGGAAATAATGTCTGAGTCTTCTCGCTGAAAATACCACTGTCAGGGCAGCCTTCTCGAGGGCTTGGTACCTTGTTTCAGGGCCTTGCAGTACCTTACTCACAAAGTACACGGGCTTCTGAACCTGATCTTGCTCTTGCACCAGGATTGAACTGACTGCTCTCTCCGTCACAGCAAAGTATAGACGAAGAGGGGTGCCCACTTGTGGTTTACGCAAGACCGGTGCGCTTGCCAGGTACTCCTTCAACTTTATGAAGGCCTCCTCCCACTCCTGTGTCCAAAGGAATCTGCTGTTGCGCTTAAGACACTGGAAGTACGAATGACCTTTCTCCCCTCCAGCGGGCATAAACCGGGATAACGCTGCCAACCAACCGGTGAGTTGCTGCACCTCCTTCACCGTCGTTGGACTCCTCATCGCCACGATTGCTGCGCACTTCTCTGGATTAGCTTCGATTCCACGCTCTGTCAGGAGGAAACCCAGGAACTTCCCAGCCTCCACGCCAAAAATACATTTCTCAGGGTTGAGCTTCAACCTGTACTTGGCGATGGTAGTGAATAATTCCTCCAGATCGGCCACATGATGCTCCTTCTCTCGGGATGTGACCACCATGTCATCTACATATGCATGCACGTTCCTTCCAAGCATGGGCGAGAGCACCCTATCCATAAGTCGCTGGTAGGTAGCCCCCGCATTCTTCAGCCCGAACGGCATTACCTTGTAGTAGTAGCAAGACCGTTCAGTCATGAATGCGGTCTTGCATTCATCCCTGGGGTGCATTCTGATCTGGTTGTATCCTGAGAATGCATCCAAGAAGCTGAGTAGCTTCCCCCCTGATGCGCTATCTACTAGAGCGTCTATACTGGGTAGAGGGTAAGAGTCTTTGGGGCATGCCTTGTTGAGGTCAGTGAAGTCCACGCACATCCTCCACTTGCCGTTTGGCTTCTGAACCAGTACCACGTTCGCTAACCACTCAGGGTACTGGATCTCCCTGATGTGCCCTACGGCAAGGAGCTTTTGCGCTTCGTCGTGGATCACTTTCCTCTTTTCTTCGTTGAATTTCCTTCGCCTCTGACGCACAGGTCGAACTTTAGGATCCATCGACAGGCGATGGCAAAGGAAGTCAGGGTCGATTCCTGGCATGTCAGATGCTGACCATGCGAACGTGCCCATGTGCTTCTCGATCACCTCGGCGATCAGCCTTCGTTCTTCTTCGCCGAGCGATCCTCCCAACTTGAACCTTTTTCCCCTTTTATCTACTTCTACCCACCCCTCAGCTGGGTGGGGTCTTCTCTCGCTGGCGATGACCGCCCTCGCGATCCCTGACTCGCGAGGAGTGATCATGCCCTCCTCCTCCGCTTCCACCTGAGCTACCTGGGAGCCCCCCAGCGTAGCATCCTCCATCTCCTGATCGCCATGTGTTCCCCTAACCACCGATCGCTCCTCGAGCACACCTGGTGGTGGTGTTGAGGTGACATGGCATACGCTCCTCTTCTGCCTGAGGCTGTTCTCATAACAGCGTCTAGCCTCAGCCTGATCTGACTTGATGGTTATTACGATCCCCTCCATCGACGGCATCTTCAGCTTCATGTGCCTCGTCGATGGCACTTCACCCAACCTATTGAGTGTTGGCCTTCCCAGCAAGATGTTGTACGCAGAAGGGGCGTTCACCACCAAGTACTTTATCCTTTCGGTGCGGGCTGTGGTTCCATCGGTGAACGTCGTCCTCAACTCAATGTACCCCTGCACCTCTACCCGATCCCCTGCAAAGCCGTAGAGACACCCGGTATACGGCCTTAGTTGATCGAGGGATAGCTGCAACTTGTTGAACATCGGCCAGAACATGACGTCTGTCGAGCTCCCTTGGTCTACGAGCACTCTGTGCACTCGCCTTCCTGCTGTGATGAGGGAGATGACCACAGGATCGTTGTCGTGCGGTACAACGTCCCGTAGATCAGCTTTCTTGAAAGTGATGTCTACCTCGAGGAAATGGCCCTCGTCCACCGAGTCCACGGCCATAACCGATCGAGCATACCTTTTTCTTTGTGATGCGGTGCACCCCCCACCGGAGAAGCCTCCCGCAATCGTTTGCACCTCCCCGTGCACAGGGACTTCATGCTGCCGTTCTCCTGCCTGGGACGCCGATGCGCGATCACCCTGCGCCTCCCGCAGGTAATCTACCAAGAAACCAGACTTTACCAACTCCGCCAGCTGGTGTCCCAACGCCAAGCAGGAGTGGAGTGTGTGGCCAAAGGCTTGGTGAAACTCACACCACTCGTTCTTCTTCCTCCCAAGTACCTTATCTGTCTTCTCTAGTACTCGGAGTCTTGCAGCTATGGCAGGAAGGGCGATCAGATCCGCCAACTCCACCATGAAATTGTACCTTGGGGGTGCATTATTCTCCCTTGCACGCCCCCTGCCCTGGTGCTTCCTGGGTGCATAAGGACGAGGTTTCCCCTGCACCTTCTTTCCCTCCTTTGCCTCATGCACCCTCGCTTGCTGTTGTTGCTTCCCCTGTCCTCCACGTGGCTTCGGTGGTGCAGCACTTCCTCTTTTCTCAGAAACCTCTGTCTCTGCCACTATGTGCGCCACCGCGCGTCGCCGGATCTCCGCAAAGGTGCTGGGATGGCTCCTGATGAGCGACTCACTGAAGGGACCAGGCAGCACTCCCTTCTTAAACGCATGCACCAGCATATCCTCGTCCTTGTTGGGCAATCTAACCACTTGTGCTCCAAAGCGGTTGAGGTAGTCTTTCAGCGACTCACCTTGATATTGGCGTACATCGAACAGATCGTACGACACCACTGAAGGTGCTCTGTTAACGATGTACTGCTCAGTGAAAAGCTTCGAAAACTGATGGAAGGACGTGATATGACCCTCTAGAGACTCACGAACCATTCCATGGCGATTCCACTCAGTGTACTCATGAACATCTTGCAGTACACGGCATCTGAGCCCCCAGACAGCATCATCTGAGTGTGGAACACCGTCAGATGCGCTTATGGATCTTCTACCCCCGTGAACGACGCCTTCACTCCCACCAGGTTGGGAGGCACCACGGTTTTCATGATTTCAGGGGAGAATGGCATAGGGAACGCTTTCGGAGGCGATGGTGGCATCGACATCCCTTCTTCAACTATGCGTTCCTTCTGCGCCTGTAACGTCCTTCTTAGCTCCTCATTAACGCGATTCAGCTCATCATTCCTGCTCTGCGATGCAGCCAACTCCGCCTGCATCTTCTCTTGTTCAGCTCTCGACGCTGCGACATTGTCCTGCAGCGCACGCATCATCTCCAGGACCTGCGCCATAGTCACAGCTCCTTCCTCAGCAGATGGTGCATGTGATGTTTGTCTTGCTCTCCTCATTTTCTCAGCAAAAACTCAGCAAATACTTTGAAAAGCTTCAGAAACTCTGGTGTGGATGGGACCACGATTCACAGGGCCCCACGGTGGGCGCCAAATGATCCTGTCGCCAACTCTAGCGTGGAGGAATTGCTTTGTCGCTTCCTTACCCCGCCTATGCAACTGTGCTATCCGCAAGAATGCTCTCAGAACCTTCTCCAGGGACTTCAAACGCAACCTGCAAAACACACAGACGGCGCCTCTAGCGGCCGTTTGCACTCCGACGCTCAAGTTAGGTCACAGAACCACCAACAAAAAATATCTCACTGAATCTCTCCCTGATTCTCTTTTCTCTCTCTCTCTGTGTCTGTGCCTAACAGAATTCTGTTACGCTCTCCTCTGCGTGTGTCAGAATTCTGTTATGCTATTGTGCGAAAAACGTACCACACTGAGTAAAAAACGCAGGTGTGTGTGTGTGTTTTCTGTGTACCTTTCACGACGCGGAGTGCACCTTTATCTTGGCCGCGCCCCTCTCAGATGGTGACACGTGGAGGCATGCAACTCACATCTAACCGTACACGTGTCACTACCTTAAGGGCTCTAGCGCATCTCTATGTGCGCCTAAGTTATTCCCTTGCGGAGTAACTTAGCGCGTTTCTTCCATCTGGGTGAATCGCACACTCCCAGGAGAACGCCAGGTGTGGCTGGACTAGGCACACTCACCAAGCATTGCTCTCTGCCTAAACGATTTCCCCTTCACGATGTCATGCACGTAATGGGTTAAGAGAGTCACCAATCACTGACCGGTTTACTAACTCCCTCAGGCCACTCTCGTGCACGATTCTACCGGCGAGCAGCTCCCTTTCTCTGAGGTATGATCATGCGAGGTCCATGCGTAACGCTCTCGCTGGGAATCTCAGTCCCAGTTTAACTGCGTGTAACACGAAACCCCGATGACCATGCACCCGATGACTGATCGGTGCTCTATTGCTTCTCGCGTTCTCCCCCCAGGTGTTTATCTTGGAACTGATTTGTCGGTGGCCACTCGGTTACTGACCACCGATCACCGTTCTAGGTGATCTCCTCCCTGATCTCTCTGCCACCTGATCCACGTGTCACCCTGCGAGTGGTCCACGTGGTTACCTGCTGCTGACGTCATCGACTACCAATGACCGACCGGATCAATATCAATATGTTCTTTTCACCTCTGTTAACCTGGAAAGCAGTCTCTTTTGCAAAAATTTGATAAGCTCAATTCACCCCTCCCCTCTTGAACTTAGACACTGCTTAACTCTAACATAGACGAGCGACCAAACAACGGGGAGGCCTTCTTCTTCCTCTACCAAACTGTGTTCAAACGCATAGGTCCGTGTTTGCCCTTCTCTGGTTTCGAGAGGGAGCTCTTAACTGAGATTAACGTCACCCCTGCCCAGCTACACCCTAATAGATGGGCCTTCGTCAGGGCGTTCAGAATTTTGTGCGGATACTTTGGCCAACCCCCCTCTGTGGACATCTTCCTACATTTCTTCGAAGTCAAGAAACAAGGGAAGAGCCTCTGGGTGAGCTTCAGTGGCATCGCTGGGCGAATCCTTCTAACCTTGTTTCAGCAGTCTTACAAAGGGTAGAAGGGCAAGTTCTTCAGGGTGTGCTGTACTGAGCACGACCTCACTTCCTTGGATGGCTTCCCCTTATACTAGGTGAAGGAAGTGAAGCTGACCAAGCCCAAGACCTTGGATGAACTGCCCTCGATCGATCGAGAGGTTTGCCAAATTTTGGCTAGCGTGGGGGCCCTTAATACTGCTGAACTGATAGCTCGTGAGTACGATGCTGAGGCCCTCACCAGATACATTAGTATGGGAACCACCCCTTACTTACCTTCTTTGATTTCTGCTTCTGCTAAATTTCACTCTTGCCTGCATATGAATTGTCTATTTGCTCCATGCCTTTGCTTAGCTTGTGCCTAACCTTTGCTCTGTTCGCTTTTTGGTGCAGATTCTAAAATGAACAAGAACAAAAGGTTGAGGCTTGTCCAAGTTGTGAGAACCAAGGGCGAAGCTGCGTCCAAAGGAGTTGGGGACTCCCCACGTCCAACCTTTGAACCTGCTCCCACCTCTGCAACATCTCACTCCCAACACCCTCCCCTCGCAACATCTCAATAAAACCTTCCTTCTCCAACCCACACCCCTAGCTCTCCACCTCCCATTGCGGTTGTGCCCCTCTCTTTGGTCGAGACTGAAACCAGCCCCCCTGGACAAAGGCAAAGGGGTGGTGGTGGTCCCTTCAGAAGACGACGGGGAATCCGCTGAGGGGCAGGTCTTCAAGAGGAGGAGGACCACCAAAATCGTTACCTCCACCTCCTCTTCTAACCATGGTGTTGAGTCCCTCAGGGAGCACCCTCCAAGCGCCAGTTCGCCGTCTCAACAGCTGGCTTTGGAGGGTGGTGTCGAGTCTGAGCCCGCACCTACCCCTGCACCGGCTCCAGAACTGCTTCAACCAGTCCAAGAGCTGCTGAAAGGTTACCTGCGCAGGATGACGGCAGGGGGTCCACCTGAAGTGGCCAAGAAGGAGAGCATGGCCTACCACCTTGGGGCCTTCCTCGCTTGCGCCACCACCTAGCGTGATCAGGTCAGGGCCAAGGCCAACGAGCTTTCTACCCTTCAGGATCTTGAAAAAGAGTGTGCCTCCTTGAAGGGAGAGAAGGAGACCTTGGTACGATTGGGCCCGACAAGAGGAAGCCTGCAAGGTCTCCTTGAAAGAGGCTCAGAAGGCGAAAGAGGCCGCTAGCAAAAGACTACACGAAGCGGGGCAAGCCCATGCCGAACTTCTGGGGCAGGTCGTGCCTCTTCGTGTGCAAATTGCGGATCTTAAAGACACTGCCAAAGCCTTCGAAGACAAGATGAAAAGACTTGAGGATCAATGCGTTGATCGAGAGCTGAAGCTAGGAGCGGCGGAGGCAGCACTTGAGGCTAAGACAAAGGACTTCGACTTGCTTGAAGCTGAATTCACAAAGCTGCGAGCGGAGATGGTCAAGGCTCTGGCGGCTAAAGACCAAGAGCTGGTCGAAGCTTTAGCGGCCAAAGACCAAGAGCTAGCCTTTCAAGCTGAGCAATCCAAGAAGGCGGAGCAAGAGCTGGTCAATGATGTTGTGGGTGCTTTTGCTGATGGGTTTGCTGAGGCCCTTGCCCAGGCGGCTTGCGCGAACCCGGGGATTGACATCTCTGGCTGCAGCCCCTTGAACGAAGTTGTAGATGGCAAGATCGTGCCGGTAGAAGCTCCACAGGACTAGCCTTCTTTTTTGTAACTTTGTAATTTTTGTAAACACTTGTTTGAATATGATTGGCCATTCTAAGTTCATATTCTTTTGTCCTCTTCTCTTCTCTTAATGCTTGATCTACACTTTCATTGTGTTCACTTATTCACCATCGCCTCTCCTTGCCTTGATCTTTACTTACCCTTCGTGACCCTGAGGCACTCACCGTTGAAGGTGTTACTGGTCTCGTCATCGTTTTAAGATGAAGGAGGGCTCATCTCTTCTATGGCCTCGACATCGCTCGAGGGCGAGGGAGGGCTTAACTTTTTCGTGGCCTCGACATCGCTCAAGGATGAGGAGGACTTATCTTGGCCGAAGCCTGCTCACCTACACTGGGTGCCCACGCTCGAGTAGAGACCTTCTGAACGCAAGGTCGTTTCGTCCTCAGCGTGTCTAAACACTTGGGACAAAGTTGCACTTTCGTGCCCACACACGAGGAGAGGCATGCTAAAGCAGTACCGTATCGTCCTCGGGGTGTCTAAAAACCAAGGCAACTAGCCCTTATCTCTGTGCACTTGGTGCCCACGCCCGAGGAGAGGCCTGCCCTTAAGTAGTGCCGTTTCGTCCTCGGAGTGTCTAAAAATGCCAAGGCGATCAGTGTTCTTGGTGCCCACGCCCAAGGAGAGACATGCCAAAAGCAGTGTCGTATCGTCCCCGGTGTGTCTAAACACCAAGATGGCCAGGGACTTTGGTGATTATGCCTAAGGTGAAGGTTTCCCGAAGGATGGCGCTTCTCCTACATGGCGTGTATCTGCACCAGAGTCGCCTGGCTCTCCACTGCTCCAAACTTCCTCACTGCCTGATGCCCGCACTCGAAGGAAATGCCCCCCGCCACTTCCTTGCGAGGTGTCGAGGCATCAGACACCGGGGCTAGCCTTTCTCACCTGGGGAGGGGGCGTCCTGAAGGAATCCATTAACCCCTGCCCAGGGACTAAACGCCCGGATTTTAACTTTGCTATACGTACCTTTCAAACTTGACGCCCACGCCCAAAGAGCGTGCTTCCGTCACTCCCTTTGGGGTGGCTACACGTCCAAGTTGGTTCGCGCGCTTGGTGTCCACGCCCAGAGGAGATATCCACGTCCCTCCTGCTGAGGCGTCTACATACCATGGTGGCGGGTTCATTTCTTAATGAACTGCGCCCTTTCCCTTTAACGTTTCCTTATATTGCGAGAAAAGGAAAATGAGACAATGCATACTTGAACTGCTTTTTTACTTGGGTGACCTCATGAAAAAACCCTTGAAAGGGAAAAAGAGTGTCCCCTTTAAAACTTTGTTCTACATAGAGTTTTTAACTAAAGTAAAATTTCAAATTAGCTGCGTTCCAGGTGCGTGGGATGGGGCCTCCCTCCAGAGTTTCGAGACTGTAAGACTCGTTCCCTTTAGCCTCGGTTACTCTAAAGGGCCCGGTCCATTTGGGCGACAACTTGTTCTCCAATTCATATGGATGAGCCTTGCGCATGACGAGATCTGCCACCTGGAACTGGAGAGGCCTCACCTTGGAGCTGTACTGGCGTTCCACCCTTCTCTTCACTGCCTCAGCCTTTATTCTCGCCTCCTCCCTGGCCTCGTCCAACAGGTCCAAATTCACCCTCCTTTCCTCGTTGGACTCCTTTACCACAAAGTTCTGGAAACGTGGTGAGCTCTCATGAATCTCCATCGGGATCATCGCGTCCGATCCGTACACGAGGCTGAAAGGCGTCTCCATGGTGGAGGTCTGGGGCGTGGTGTGATAAGACCACACTATCCTTGGTACCTCTTCTTCAATCCTCTCAGCAAGATTCTATTCGTGGACTCCACCTGTCCGTTCGTCTGGGGTGCTCGACTGATGCGAACACCTGTTTGATGCCTAACTCTGCACATAACTTCCCTAGTTGTTGGCTCACGAACTGAGTATCGTTATCTGAGACCAAACGCCTCGGCACCCCGAACCGGCACACAATGTTTTTCCAAACAAAGTGTTGTACCTTATGTGCAGTAATCTGTGCGACTGGTTCTGCTTCTATCCACTTTGTGAAGTACTCGATGGCTACGATCAAGTACTTCATCTGCCTTATTGCTAGTGGGAAAGGCCCCAGAATGTCGATTCCCCATGTGTGGAAAGGCCACGGGCTGTAAATTGACCTCAACTCCTCTGGCGGCGCCTTGTGCCAATCAACGTGCATTTGGCACTGCTTGCATTAAGCGCAACTCCACGTGGAAGGCCTTACGACACTGTAACCCAACTTAGGGAAATCCCAGCGTGTAAGTCTTCCTTCTTCGAAGTGCATCTGGCGCAAGGGGTGACTATCTGGGTGCCAACTCATGCACCCCAGCCTCTAGTCACTCGCCCTGAGTGATGGAGATCAAGTTCAAGTGGACATGGAGGCAAATCATCAAGAGCAAGAAGAGGTTGAGGCTCAAATGGAGGACGCTCATGGAGTTCAAAGCCCACCTCAAAGGCTTACAAGGAGCATGTTCAAGGCTTTAGGAGCTAATGGACGTTTGTTTTCTCTTTTTGTAATTTCTTTGTTTGAAGGTGCTTAGAGGGAAACATAAGAAAACTCTTTTGTCAAAGCATCTTTAGGTCTTTAGTTTAGGAGTCTTAGGGGGGTGTGCGTTTAGTAGAGAGGTGTAGAAGTAATAGGGAGGTGCCAAAGTGAGAGAGGAAGTCAGACCTTCCTCATGCTTGGCGCCACTTTCATGTTTTGGGTGGAATTTTGAATTTAATTAGCTTTGCATTTCAGCATCTCTAGGCTATAAATTAAGGTGCTGCCTTTGTATTTTGGGAGATTTGAATTTTGAATTAGAGAAACTCTACTCAATTTGAGAGAGAATTGGAGAGCTTTGTGCCTTCCTCACTTGGTCTTATCTTGAGAGTTTTTTGGTTACCTCAAGTGGCGGCATAGCACACTCATCTTGGAGTCTCCATCCTCCAAGTGGCGTGATCATCCAACCATTCCTCCATCTTCACGAGCTTTGTCTTCTCCTTCCTTCCTTCTCTTTTTATGTTCATGTCTTAGCTTGTTTCCTTTGTTTTTCAGTTCGGTTTTCTAGTGTTCTTGCTATTTGCTTCGGTCTTTTATTTTCTGCCGATTCATCTTTGATTCTTCTTCTTTTCTAAGCTTATTTGTTCGGTGCAATTTTGTTCTTATGCATTTTGTTCGGTGCTTTTGCCTTTTCATTCAATTTGATCGGTTCAATTTGACAATACATGGAACTTCCATATGAGTTTGGGTTTTGGTACTAGTCTTGGTGAGTTCTTGATCATAGAACCTTGATCCAATTCTATCATAAAGTGTCTATCTCATATCCAACTCAAGATGATTCTTAAGAATGTCAAGAATCATTTATATTGTGCTATTGGAATCATATCACTGAGAGTGTATATGCCTTCCTCTCGTACCATGCACATGGATTACCCCTGGGCGTGGCCCTCTCCCGGGTCGTATCTGTCACAGGGGTTCTCCAGAGGTGGCGTGGGTACTTCACGAGTCAGATTACTCCATGTTGGTACTAGGAATATGGCCTTGAAGCTACCTTTTTCTTCTCTTTATAACTGTTCTGAGGTACTGGAGCCCGAGGCCTCCTCGCCCGTACCGTGGCCTCTTATCGTGCCGCCCCCTCCACGGTCTTTCCTACCCGTGGGTATCGGGGGGTGGCACCATCGATGCCCACACCTGGCGACCCTCAAAGTGGTCAACTCTGACTCTCCTCCTTGGAGCCCTCCTTGGTGGGTCCCGCCATATGTTTTATTTTCAAAAGCAGTTAGAGAATCTGTTATGTGAAGGAGACTCAGTCAACCACTCTGGTGCAAGGACAAAACGAAAAAAAAACCTTTTAAGATAAACATGGCACCAGACAAAATGGAATCTATTCATTTACAGATGAACGGATTTATTTTTCAAAACGTTAAGAGAAAAGACTTAACTATTGAAACACAGTCGTTTTGAAAGAGTGAAGACTTAGTCAAAAAACTTTATGCACAAAACCTAATTTTTGAAAGACTTAGTCAATGCATCAGTTTAAAAAAGAATCCATTCATTTAGAAAAGAACAGATTTATTTTTATGCAGTAAGGGTGTTTTTTGCAAAACATGTGAAAACCAGTTTCAGAAAATTTGTGCTTGCTCTTATCACATGGTCAGGGGTTAAGAGGTGAGTTACCCAGCAAAAAGCCTACTCTTAAACAACCTCTAAACTATACCTAAGACATTCTTAAAGAAAATGTACATACACATGTGATCCGATCGGTCATCGGTAGTCGATGACATCAGCATCAGAGAACCACGTGGACCACTCACAGGGTGACACGTGGACCAGGTGGCAGAGAGGTAGGGGGACGATCGCCAAGAGAGGTGATCGGTGGTCAGTAACCAAGTTACCACCGACAGATCAGGCGGCAGAGAGGTCGGGGGACAGATCACCCAGAATGGTGATCGGTGGTCAGTAGCCAAGTGACCACCAGCAGACCAGTTCCCAGACTCGCGCCTGGAGGCAGAGCGCGAGTAGCGAATAAACACTGATCAGTCATCGGGTGTATTGTCATCGGGGTCTCGTGTTACATGCAGTTAAACTGGGACTAAGGTTCCCAGCGAGAGCGTTACGCATGGACCTCGCATGAGCACACCTCAAGGAATCATGCACGAGAGTGGCCTGAGGGAACCAGTAAGCCAGTCGGTGATTGGTGATTCCCTCAACCCATTACGTGCGTGTCATCCTGAAGGGTAAGTCGCCTACGCAGAGAGTAACGTTTGGTGAGTGCGCCTAGACCAGCCACACCCGACGTTCTCCTAAGAGTATGCAATTTGCCCAGATAAGAGAAGCATCCCAAGTTACTCCGCAAGGGTGTAGCTTAGGCAGACAAAGAGAGGCGCTAGAGCCCTTCCAGTAAGTGACACGTGTGTGGTTAGATGTGAGTTGCAGGCCTCCACGTGTCACCATCTGAGAGGGGTGCGGTCCAGACAAAAGAGCACTCCGTACCGCTAAAGGTACAGACAGGCGCAGCCAAGCGCAGACATGCGCAGACTCTCACGCTCCCCATTGCTGATTCTGAAGGTACGCTTTCTCTGAAAAGCACGACAGGGTTCTGACACATGCCAGAAAAGCATAACAGAATTCTGTTATGCCCAGAAGCAGGGAAAGAGGGATAAAAGACAGAATCAGAGGGAGAGTGGGGGGGGAGAAAAAAGATATAGGGAAAAACAGAGTGCAAGTTTTTCTGATACACACGTTTTTTACTAAGTTTCCAGTTTTCTGGTGGTTCTGTTGAACTAACTTGATCGTCGGAGTGCAAACGGCCGCTAGAGGCGCCGTCTGTGTATTTTGCAGGTCACATTTTGAAGACATCTGAGAGAGAGAGTTCAGAAGGTGATTCTTCAGGAGACACAGTCGCGAAGACAGGGCAGAAAGTGTTACGAAGCGATCCACCCACGTTCAAGTTGCCGGCAGGATCAACATGAAATTTACAAAAAAGGCTTCATCAAACACATGTCTTGAAGGGGCAACAACCATCTTCAACAATCTCCCCCTGTTTGATGGAGACAAAACCCCATAGCTCTATTGCTTTAAGAACCTGTACTGCACCAAATACTAAACCAGAAAATTGAAACATTGCATAACATGTGAATTAGTTTTAAATTGCAGAATGTAACTTCCTGTTTCATCTAGCTTCACCTAGCATGGTGAGCTATTTTTCTCCCCCTTTGGATTCATCAAACATCATTTAAGCATAGAGAAAGATAAAACAGAAACATAACCATAACAGTCCAGAAAACAAAGACAAATTGTTCAACATTACAGAATTAAAAACTGATAAAAGAAAGCATGGAAAGCAAGATACTTCTAATCTTTGTAATATAACTCTGCAAGCTGCAACTGAACTCCTTCAATTTGATCATCAAGGTGCTGAAACCTTGTTTGAGTGGTCTCAAAATATGCTCTCTGTTTTGTTGTCATGGCATCAAGGCGATACAGAACTTGCCTTTCAAACATAGATAAGGGTTCACCTCTGTATTCTGGAGTTTGATAGGCAACAATAGCATTCTGATGAGTTGCAACATCTTCTTCATGCACTGATTGGGGAGCTGGTGAATCTCCTCTGGTTTCTACAGATGGAGAGCTTGTCCTTTGACTTCCAGCATGACCAGCAGATGGCTCTTGCCCGTAGGAGTGATGGATAACATAACATGAGTGTTCTGCAGCTTGAACGATGTCATCTTCCATGGGAACAGCCTCATCTCCATCTTCATTATTGAGGTTTGAGGCTCCACGTTCTTCTTGAGGATCCTTACCTTTGATAATTACCCAACTGTCCTCCACTTTATGAAACCCCATTTTTGTGAGAGTTGAGTTATCAATCTCACTTACAGCTTTGATAGTTTCATTTCGCTCATTTGAAGTGTCAATGCCAAAGTGGTCAATCAATTTTGAAACAAGTATAGCATAAGGAAAGCGATAATCAGTTAATCTTTTAGATTTCAGCATATGCTCATTGATGATATACACCCAGTTAACCTTGATCAGATTCATGATGCAGTATAAAAGGATTAAATCCTCTTCATGTAAAACAACATGATTTGTACCTTTTGGGATGAGCTGCAATGCTATAATGTAGGCAACAAGACGTGGTGTTAGGTTCAAATGACCTGCATGGAATCTGCTTATGCTCTGGGCAGGGGTCCTCATACAGCTTTTGTAATACTGAAGTTTGTTGAACTCCTGAATCCCACTTGTGTTCCCTTTTCCAACCTTTAGACCAGAATATTTGATTCCAGCCACTGAATTCCAGACATCACTGGTGACCTTCATTTTGATTCCTTTCACATAGGATACAATGTTCTTTCCATCCAAGGTTAGATTTGTGTAAAACACTTTGACTAAATCAGGATACACATTACCAGTTAATTCCAGCAGCTTTTTCAATTTCTGGTGCTTTAATGCATACCTTGTTTCAGCCAATTTCTCTGATTTCAGCCAGTTGAAATCCAGAACCTTGGGTATGTTAATCTGTTTTCTGCTCATTTCGTGAATGTAGGCATTGATACCCTCTTCATCTCCAGCAAACCAGCCTTCCAGCACGCCTTGAAAGGTGTTTTGCTTGTCCTGATTTTTCTTTTTCTGTCTTGAAGAAGAAGCCATGATTGAACCAGAATTTTCTTATGTTTCAAATGGTGAGAACCGAAAAAGGACAACCAATGTGGGTAGCAGATTTTTACACAGATTTATTTTGTAAAATGAATGAGTTGATGGAGCAATTATGAATGTGATCCGATCGGTCATCGGTAGTCGATGACGTCAGCAACATATAACCACATGGACCACTCGCTGGGGACACGTGGATCAGGTGGCAGAGTAATCATGGAGGAGATCCCCCGGTATGGAGATCGGTGGTCAGTAACCGAGTGGCCACCGACAGATCAGTTCCAAGATAAACGGGGGACACGTGGATCAGGTGGCAGAGTACTCATGGAGGAGATCCCCCGGTATGGGGATCAGTGGTCAGTAACCGAGTGGCCACCGACAGATCAGTTCCAAGATAAACACCCGGGGGAGAACGCGAGAAGCAATAGAGCACCGATCAGTCATCGGGTGCATGGTCATCGGGGTTTCGTGTTACACGCAGTTAAACTGGGACTGAGATTCCCAGTGAGAGCGTTACGCATGGACCTCGCATGATCATACCTCAGAGAAAGAAGAGCTCCTCGTCGGTATAGTCGTGCACGAGAGTGGCCTGAGGGAGTCAGTAAACCAGTCAGTGATTGGTTACTCTCTCAACCCATTACGTGCATGGCATCATGAAGGGGAAATCGTGTATGCAGAGAGCAATGCTTGGTGAGTGTGCCTAGTCCAGCCACACCTGGCGTTCTCCTGGGAATGTGCGATTTCACCCAGATGGAAGAAACGCGCTAAGTTACTCCGCAAGGGAATAACTTAGGCGCACAAAGAGATGCGCTAGAGCCCTTCAAGTGGTGGCACGTGTACGGTTAGATGTGAGTTGCATGCCTCCACGTGTCACTGTCTGAGAGGGGCGCGACCCAGATAAAGGTGCACTCCGTGTCGTGAAAGGTACAGACAGAAAACCCAGACACCCACGACCCTGACTGTGGTACGTTTTCGTACAAAAGCATAACAGAATTCTGACACACGCAGAGAACAGCGTAGCAGAATTCTGTTAGGCACAGACACAGAGGGAGATAAAAAGGGAATCAGAGAGAAATACAAACACACTGTTTTTTACACACATTATTTTCTAGTGATTCTGTGATCTAACTTGAGCGTCGGAGTGCAAACGGCCGCTAGAGGCGCTGTCTGTGTGTTTGCTGGTTGCGTTCGGAGTTCCCAGAGGAGGAGGTTCTAAGAGTGTTCTTGCAGATAGCACAGTTGCCATAGGCGGGTCAAGCAAGCGACGAGGCAATTCCTCCACGCTCGAGTTGTCGGCAGGATCAGAATGGATATTCATGAAGATTCTATGCTCTGAAATTGTGAAGAGAATCTTTGAAAAATGCAGCAAATATTTGGGGTCACGATGCACACATATCACACCTTAATTGAGCACCCAAACCATCAAATCGGTTACATAACCATGACCAAAACCGTCAAAGGTACAGTGGTTAATACCCACTATATATGGTTTGAATGCTCTCACTAACTTGATCTTCGGAGTGTGATCAACAAGTAGAGCCCCTTTTAGAGGTGACACTTTACTTATGATTGAGATTTTTGAACATTTATATGGTGAGACCTAGGGAAGATCCCCATTGGACATGAACTTAACCAACTGGTTAAGTAAGTGTGAAAGTTCACTTCCAAAGGAAAAATGGAAGAGGACAAATAGAAGCCAGATCAAGGCCAAGGACAAATAGAAGCCAATCAACAAGGACAAGAAGAGGAAGAGGATCAAGAGGTAGATGTGCAAGACGTTATTCATCCTCCTCAAAGGCTTACAAGAAGCATGTTCAAGGCCTTAGGAAATAATGGACAATTGTTTTCTTTATTTGTGATATCTTTGGTAGATGGTGCTTAAGAGGGAAACATAAGAAACCTCTTTTGTAAAAGCATCCTTAGTTGTAGTTTAGAAATATTAGAAGCTTAGGGGGGTGTGAACTTAGTAAGGGATGCTAGGGGGAGTGTAGATATGAGTTAGGAGGTGCCAAACTAGGAAGGAAAGTCACACTTCCTTCATGCACTAGTTGGCGCCGAAGTTACATGTCATTTAGGGGCACATTTGCATTTGATTAGCTTTGCATTTCAGCACCCTATAAGCTATAAATAAAGGTGCTTAGCTTGTACAAATCAGATTTGGAAATTGAAGTAAGAAAACTCTACTCAAATTGAGAGAGAAATTGGAAGAGCTTTGGTTCCTTCATCAAGTCTTATCTTGGGTGTCTATGGTGAACCTCAAGTGGCGGCAACACACTAATCTTGGAGTACCCACACTCTAAGTGGCGTGATCACTCACCTATTCTTCCATCTCCATAAGTTTTCTATTCTCAAGCTTTGTTTCTTCTTCATGTTCATGTTCTAGCTTACTTGTTCTTCAATTCTATTTCGGTGCCTTGCTGTATTTTCAATTTCTGTTCGGTAGTTTCCTCTCTTTGGCTGAGTTCAATTGTTATTTCTTCAATTCTTGTGTTTGTGATTCAATTTGACAATACATGGACTTCCATGTGAGCTTTGGTTCGATGCAAAGTCTTGGTGAGTTCTTAAAGTAGAACCTTGATCCAATTCTAACTAAAGTGCCAATTCATGACCAACTCAAGTTGTTCCTAAGAATGTCAAAGAATCATGTATTCTTGCTATTGCATTCACATCAAGTTAAGTAAGTGTGAAAGTTCACTTCCAAAGGAAAAATGGAAAATCACATAATATGGTGACAATGATGCCTAGTGCGGAAATTAAAAGACATGAAAGTAAACACAATAACATGATGGAAACCGAATTGGAGAATAAGCAAAAAAACAAGTATAAGAAGCACAAATGAAAGTGGCGTATAGGAATGGTAGAAAAGATTAAAGAAAAAATGCTTATGGTGGGAATTGAGAATGAACACGCCACTTGGAGTATGGTTTCTCCAAGATGAGTGTAGGAGGGTCGCCACATGAGAGCTCTCAACTCACTCAAGACAAGACCTAAAGCTAGAGAACCAGGCCTCACATAATATTGTGCAGATTTTTCCTTCTATATTCAAAATCAACATGAAAATACAAGGAGTAAGACACCCTATTTATAGAAGATGGTGCCCTTGTAAACAAGTGTTCCCGCCGGTTGACCAGGGTCGTCTTCGTGCGTGGCTTGTCCTCACGAGCTATGGCACCTTCGTTCCGCTCTGTCTGTGAATACCTGAAAAGAAGTGAACAAAGAGGCGCCCTCGCGGCCGTTTGCACTCCGACGATCAAGTCAGCTAGCGAGAAACATCAAAGGTGACGCACCTCCGTATCGGAACACCGTGAAAGGATGCTCTGAAGGTGGTCGAAATACTGAATAGCTAGTACTGTGTTGCCCTAATTGCCTTGTGCTCACAGTGGGTGCGCAGCGAAAACAACTAGGGTTTGTGCTCTGTGTAACTTATGAGAATTAGGTCAAAAAACTCCCCCCTTCAAACGTCCCAAGGTCTCCTTTTATACACCTTTCACATTTAAAACGCGTTAAAGCGCATTGAAAGCGTATCAAAATATTTCTTGGAACGTTTGAATCTTAACTGAATTAGCGCGTACCTTTCACTGAAACCTTTAATGAGCACGTGTGCATTGCCACATGCCCTTTTGACTTGATTGTTATTCTGTGCAGAGGGTCCCACAGCGCCGCAACCCAACTTAGGGTTATTTCATGGTGTGGGCCCTTCTTCTTTCGAAGTGCTTCTGGCGCGTGGGGTGACTTTCTGGGTGCCAACTCACGCGCCCCAATCGCTAGTCACTTGCCCTGGGGGTGCATCTACCTTTCTCTCGTATCATACACGTGGTTCTCCCCTGATCATGGCCCTCTCATGGGTCGTATCTGCACCAGGGTCTCCCAGCAATGGCGTGGATACTTCATGAGTCAAGTTTACCCCCTACTGGTACTGGAACTTATGGCATTGAAGCCACCTTTCTTTGTTACTGTTCTGAGCTATTAAGGTCCAAAGCTTCCTCACGGTGTCACCCCCTCCACGGTCTTTCCTATCCATGGGCATCGGGGGGTAACACCATCGATATCTCCGCTCGGCTATGTCTTCTCTTCGCGACGCCTTATCTTGGCGACGCCTTCTTTCGGCGACTGTTCTTCTTGGGCGATGTTTTTGCTTGGCGATGCCTCTCTTGGGCGATGCCTCTCCCGGGCGATGCCTCTCTTGGGCGATGTCTTTCTTGGGCGACGTCTTTCTTGGGCGATGCCTCTCATAGGCGACACCTTGTCAAGGCGACGCCCTCTATTGGCGACGCATTAATCCGGCGATGTCTCAGGCGGTCAATCTGTTGACTTCCTTGGGTCCCACGAGGGGTCCTACCACATATTGACTTTGACTTTTGGTCCACGCCTGGGGACGGGACGGTACACAAGCCCCCAGTCTTGAGTTGACACTTGTATCAGCGAAAAGACTAAGGCCTCGCCCTATTGTCCACGTGTCATTTTGATTACGTGTTACTTTTTGATCGGTTGACGTGACATTCTTTGCACCGCCGGCGCGACGTACCTTCGTACCGCCGGCGCAAGTGACGTCTTGGGTCGTACTTTAATCTCCTGACACGTGGCTCAATTGCGCGGTGCCCATTCGGTGTCCTTTGCGCTTCAGCTGCAACGTTTGAGTCCTCGAAGTCCCGCGCTCCAACTTACTGTTTTCATTCTTTCGCATTCTTCATACTGTTCATCTTCCTTTCCAAAGAACTTTCTCTGCATTCTCTCCTCGCACCTTCAACTTTCATTGTCCCGACCCCCTAAAGGTATGGTTTTCTTCTTTGACGATTCTTTTTCCTTTACCGTATTGCTGAATCTTCTTCTACTTTTCAACCTTCAGTTCCTTCGTTAACGGCGCGCGCCAAAATGATTGCCAACCCTCCTTCCTCCAGAGTTAATCATAGGGATCTTTACGCATGGGCTCCGGACGAACTACTTGACGAGTGCTCGAGTCTAGTCTCCACCAAAGCCTGGAGAGACCATGTAGGGGACCCAAGTACCTACGATCATCGCGCCTTCGCGAAAAGGCACGACGATGATATTGCAGTGCTTCCTTGCACCCTAGGGGAGCCGATTTGCGGGGATGAGGGGTCAACAACGGGGTCCTCTTTTTCTATTTCTACCAGGTGGTCTTCAAGTGCGTCGGCGTGCGCTTGCCTTTAACACTCCCCTTCATCGCGTTCGACTTTAACCCTTTAGGTAGTGTACCGATCGGGTAATCGGAAGTGATGACGTGGCAGCAAGCGATAATATAGGCGTGTTGAGCGAAACACCTGGCTGACAAAAGGGAAGTACATCGGGAAGTTTGGGTAGTCGCCAATTGTTAGCTTGGTGTTCTCCGATCTCTAGCATGTATAACCGGCGGCCACCAGGCTTGCGTCATGTCGCCGTATGTAAGTTTTAGGCGATCAAGTGGTTAGAGACCGCCGAAAGGGGCACATCGCCGAACGATCAGGAAAGCTTGCTGAAAGCTTTCCAGGGATACAAGTACGAAGGACGAGATTATCAGACGATCATTCCCTAGCCAGAAGTCGGGGCAAGGGAACAGTTTACCAGAACATGCACGATGTGTAAGTGAAGCAGATCGTGATAGCGGCAGGCGAGACCACAGAAAAGGTGTGCATGGTGACACCCCGTACTCGCCGCTTAAGGGGTCGCGCTCCAAGGAAGCTGTAGTTACTCCTCGCATGGGTAACTTAGTCGAATAGCTTGAAGAGTAGAAGTGACGCTCAAATGGAGAGGGATCCAGATGGTGACACGTGTACAGTTGGATGTGAGCCACGTGTCCAGAGGTGTAACCGTCAGGAGAGAGAAACGCTCAGGTATATAAGGAACTCTTAACAGATTTTGAGGTACGTTTTCCGGAACACTTGAGTACGCTGAGAGAATACTTGCACGGTTCCTTGAGTTTAGATTTTCTCTCCTAGTATTTGGTGATTCCGTCACTGACTTGAGCGTCGAAGCGCGATCGGCCGCAGCGGCGCCACTCTGTCTTTTTCAGGTTCTTGCGGAGAATCGAGGTGTGAAGGACATAAGCTAACGTGGTGCAAAGCTGATCCAGAAGGAGAAACCTTTGACGTGGCAAGGCACTTGCACTCAGGTCAACCGGCAGGATCATCAGGCGCCCACTGTGGGGCCGTGTAAAACGTGTTTCCCATCCACAGCGTGAGTTCTTGAAGTTTCTGCGATTCTTGTGTGGTTGTGTGCTGGTGCAACCATTTTCGGCGTTTTTCACCGTTTGTTTGACCTTTCAATCGGTAGTTTGAAGTTTTTCACCGTTTGTTTGAGCTTTCAATGGTAGTTTGGAGTTTTCCACCGTTTGTTCGAGTTTTAAATCGGTAGTTTGAAGTTTTCCACCGTTCGTTCGAGCTTTCGATCGGTTTTTTTGAAGTTTCTCACCGTTTACGCGGGTTTCAGTCAGTGAATCGGGAGTTTTGGTGGAGAAGCGGTAGGTTCGCATTGAGATTGCAAGTTTCTGTGGAGGTTTTTGCATCTGAAACAATTTCGTGCTATTGTGGTTGCGTTCTTGGAAGTTCTTTGGAGTTTAAGAATTTTTGACCGATTGATTGCTGGATCGATCGTTCCGCTGGTGAAGGTTTTGGTCGCTGAAGTTTGATTCGTTGATTTTTCATGAGAAAGATGAGAAGTACGCGTTCCAGTCCCGTTGTGCCAGCTGCTGCAGAAGGCGCCATGACCATGGCGCAAATGATGGAGATCATGCGCGCGTTGCAAGAAAATGTGGAGGCATCGCGCATAGAGCAGGCGAAGATGCATGAAGACCTGGTCGCCTCTCAGGCCTGAAATGAAGAGCTCAGCAAGGTTACTGAGGAATTGCGTCAAGCTCTTCACGAGCAGAGAGGACGCACAACTGTGGAGGAAGTTGTACCGTCATCGCCACCGCGCGTTTTTCCGATGTCGTTCGCTCAGGCGATCACGGACACGCCGATCCCTACGAGTATAGTACCTGTGAAAGCTTCTTTCACCAGCGTGGAGGATCCTGAAGCACACTTCACTGCGTTCCACACGCAGATGATGCTGTCAGGAGGCTCAGATGCTGTCTATTGCAAGATGTTTATGAGCACACTCCAGGGAACAGCGCTGGAATGGTTTGTTAGCCTGCCTACCGGTCACATAACCAATTTCCAACAGTTTTCGAAGCTTTTCGTCGACCAGTACATTGTGAACAAGGCGCCACCTAGGGTGTCTTATGACCTGTTCGACGTGAGGCAGTACCAGGGAGTTGAATCGCCCACCCAGGTGCAAGTTTGTCATGGGGTTGGCAGACCTGATCTTCATTCCCAACATAGCAGCCAGGCTTAAAGCGCCTGAGAAAGTTGGCGACAAGGTGTTAGGGCCAAAACCAAACGCGTGGTGCGAATTCCACCAGAGTTTTGCTCACACCCTTGACTCGTGTTTGGCCCTGGGTTACCAGCTCAACGACTTGGTCAAGAGTGGCTTCTTGAATGACTACCTGCTGGACAAGAGGACGGGGGGTGCGTCGAGCTCTCAGCCGGCGAGAAGTGAGGGCCAGCAGCATGAGATGCCCACTCATGGCGAGATCCACACCATCGCTGGAGGTTTCTCAGGTGGTGGATGCACTGCATCACAGCGGAAGAAGTATGCAAGGTCTGTGATGGCAGTAGATGTGTTCGAGGATCACTCGCCAGATGTGGACATTACGTTCACGAAGGAGGATCTGAGGGACGTTGTACCTCATGACAAACGATCCCGATCCGATCGGTCATCGGTAGTCGATGACGTCAGCAGCAGAGAACCACGTGGACCACTCGCAGGGTGACACGTGGACCAGGTGGCAGAGAGGTCAGGGAGACGATCGCCAAGAGCGGTGATCGGTGGTCAGTAACCAAGTGACCACCGACAGATCAGGCGGCAGAGAGGTCGGGGGACAGATCATCCAGAATGGTGATCGGTGGTCAGTAGCCAAGTGGCCACCAACAGACCAGTTCTCAGACTAACGCCTGAAGGCAGAACGCGAGAAGCAAATAAACACTGATCAGTCATCGGGTGTATTGTCATCGGGGTCTCGTGTTACACGCAGTTAAACTGGGACTGAGGTTCCCAGCGAGAGCGTTACGCATGGATCTCGCATGAGCACACCTCAGGGAATCATGCACGAGAGTGGCCTGAGGGAACTAGTAAACCAGTCAGTGATTGGTGATTCCCTCAACCCATTACGTGCGTGACATCGTGAAGGGTAAGCTGTATACGCAGAGAGCAACGTCTGGTGAGTGTGCCTAGACCAGCCACACCCGACTTTCTCCTAAGAGTATGCGACTTACCCAGATGAGAGAAATATCCTAAGTTACTCTGCAAGGGCGTAACTTAGGCACACAAAGAGAAGCGCTAGAGCCCTTCCAGTAAGTGACACGTGTGTGGTTAGACGTGAGTTGCAGGCCTCCACGTGTCACCATCTGAGAGGGGTGCGGTCCAGACAAAGTGCACTCCGTACCATTAAGGGTACAGACAGGTGCAGCCCAGCGCAGAGACGCGCGGCCACGCACAGACACCCACACTCTCTGATTCTGCAGGTACACTGTCTCTGAAAAGCATAACAGGGTTCTGACACATGCCAAAAAAGCATAACAGAATTCTGTTATGCCCAGAAAACAGAGAGAGAGAGATAAAAAGAAGGGATCAGGGAGAGAAGGGGGGGACGAAAAATAGAGAGCAAGAGTTTTTCAGACACACTACTAGTTTTCTCATTTGGTGGTTCTGTGGACTAACTTGATCGTCGGAGTGCAAACGGCCGCTAGAGGCGCCGTCTGTGTGTTTTGCAGGTCACGTTTGGAGATCCAAGAGAAGGTTCTGAGGGTGATTCTGTAGAAAACGCAGTCGCGTAGACGGGACAGAGTGTGCTACAGAGCGATTCCTCCACGTTCGAGTTGCCGGCAGGATCATTTGGCGCCCACCGTGGGGCTCGAGTGAATCGTTGTCCCATATACACCACAGTTTTTGAAGCTCACAAGAGTTTTATCAGTTTCTTTGATAGAGAAAGATGCCTAGAAACAGACAACCATCACCTGCGCCATCTGCTGACGAAGGAGCTGTGACAATGGCGCAGGTCCTGGAAATGGTGCGCACGATGCAGGATAACGCCGCAACGTCGAAAGTTGAAGAAGAAAGGATGCAGACGGAGCTGGCTGCGTCGCAAAGCAGGAACGACGAGCTGAATCGCGTCAACGAAGAGTTGAGAAGGACGCTGCAGGCGCAGAGGGAACGCATTGTTGACGAAAGGGTGTCCAGGCAGCCCTCACCTCCAAGAGCATTCCCCATGCCATTCTCCCCTGAGATCATGGGAACCATGGTGCCTCCCAACCTGGTGGGGGTGAAGGCATCGTTCAAGGGGGTAGAAGACCCGGAGGCGCATCTGACGGCGTTCCACACCCAGATGATGTTGTCTGGGGGCTCAGACGCTGTGTACTGCAAGATGTTCATGAGCACCTTGAGCGGAATCGCCATGGAGTGGTTCGTGAGTTTACCAGAAGGACATATCATGTCTTTCTCTCAGTTTTCAAAGCTCTTCACTGAGCAATATATCGTCAACAAAGCACCTGCAGTGGTGTCATACGACTTGTTCGACGTGCGTCAATACCAAGGTGAGTCGCTAAAAGACTACCTCAACCGCTTTGGGGCACAAGTGGTTAGATTGCCCAGCAAAGATGAAAATATGCTGGTGCACGCGTTTAAGAAGGGAGTGCTGCCTGGCCCCTTCAGCGAGTCTCTCATGAGGAGCCATCCCAGCACCTTTGCAGAGATCCGACGACGGGCGGTGGCGCACATAGTGGCAGAAACAGAGGTTTCTGAGAAGAGGGGAAGTGCTGCACCACCAAGACCGCGTGGAGGGCAAGGAAAGCCACAACAAGCAAGGGTGCATGAGGCCAAAGAGGGGAAGAAGGTGCGGGAAAAACCTCGTCCCTATGCACCAGGCAAAGATCAGAGCAGGGGGCGTGCAAGGGAGAATAACGCACCCCCGAGATACAACTTCATGGTAGGATTGGCAGATCTCATCGCCCTTCATGCTGTAGCAGCAAGACTACGAGTACCAGAGAAGACAGATAAGGTACTTGGAAGGAAGAAGAATGAATGGTGCGAGTTTCACCAGGCCTTTGGCCATACACTTCACTCATGTTTGGCACTGGGACACCAACTGGCAGAGTTGGTGAAGTCTGGTTTTCTAGCAGATTACCTGCGTGAGCCGCAGGGTGATCACGCGTCAGGATCCCAGACTGGAGAACAGCAGCATGAAGTCCCTGTGCATGGGGAAGTGCAGACGATCGCAGGAGGCTTCTCTGGTGGGGATGCACAGCTTCACAGAGAAGGAGATACGCTCGATCGGTGATGGCGGTAGATGCGGTAAATGAGAGTCACTACCCTGAAGTGGACATTATCTTCAGGAAAGCTGATCTACGGGACGTTGTCCCGCACGACAACGACCCTGTGGTCATTTCTCTCATCACAGCGGGAAGACGAGTGCATAGAGTACTCGTAGATCAAGGAAGCTCGGCAGACGTCATGTTCTGGCCAACATTCAACAAGTTACAGTTGTCCCCTGATCAGCTAAGACCGTATACCGGGTGTCTCTACGGTTTTGCAGGAGATCAGGTAGAGGTGCGGGGATACATCGAGCTGAGGACAACGTTCACCGACGGAACGACAGCCCGCACTGAAAAGATAAAGTACCTGGTGGTGAACGCCCCTTCTGCGTACAACGTCTTGTTGGGGAGGCCAACACTCAATAGATTGGGCGCAATACCATCGACGAGGCACATGAAGTTGAAGCTGCCGTCGATGGAGGGGACCGTGATAACCATCAAGTCGGATCAGGCTGAGGCAAGACGCTGTTATGAGAACAGCTTGAAGCAAAAAAGAAGTGTGTGCCACGTCACCACGAAACCACCACCAGGCGTGCGGGAAGAGCGATCGGTGGTCAGGGAGATACATGGTGCTCAGAGGATGGAGGATGCTGCGGTGGGGGGCTCCCAGGTAGCCCAAGTTGAAGAAGAAGAGGGAGGCACGATCACTCTTCGCGAGTCAGGGATCGCGAGGGCGGTCATCGCCAATGAGAGAAGGCCCCACCCAGCTGAAGGATGGGTTGAAGTGGACATCGGGGGAAGAAAGTTCAAGTTAGGGGGATCCCTCGTTGAAGAAGAGCGAAGGCTGATTATGGGTGTGATTGAGAAGCACATGAATGTCTTTGCATGGTCAGCATCCGACATGCCAGGAATCGACCCCGATTTCCTCTGCCATCGTCTGTCGATGGACCCTATGGTTCGACCTGTGCGGCAGAGGCGAAGGAAATTCAACGAGGAGAAGAGGAAGGTGATCCACGACGAAGCGCAGAAGCTCCTTGCCGCAGGGCACATCAGAGAAATCCAGTACCCCGAGTGGCTAGCGAATGTGGTACTGGTTCAGAAGGCAAGCGGCAAGTGGAGAATGTGCGTGGACTTCACTGACCTCAACAAGGCGTGCCCCAAGGATTCTTACCCCTTACCCAGTATAGATGCTCTAGTTGATAGCGCATCGGGGGGAAAGCTACTCAGCTTCTTGGACGCTTTCTCGGGGTACAACCAGATCAGGATGCACCCCATGGATGAGTGCAAGACTGCGTTTATGACGGAACGGTCTTGCTATTGCTACAAGGTCATGCCATTTGGGTTAAAGAATGCGGGGGCTACCTACCAGCGGCTCATGGATAGGGTGCTCTCGCCCATGCTGGGAAGGAACGTACACGCCTATGTAGATGACATGGTGGTTACGTCCCAATAGAAGAAGCATCATGCAGTTGATCTGGAAGAGCTATTCACCACCATTGCCAAGTACAGGCTGAAGCTCAACCCTGAGAAATACATTTTTGGTGTGGAGGCTGGGAAGTTCATGGGTTTCCTCTTAACAGAGCGGGGAATCGAAGCTAACCCAGAGAAGTGTGCGGCGATCGTGGCAATGAGGAGCCCAACGACGGTGAAGGAAGTGCAGCAGC
Source organism: Phaseolus vulgaris (assembly GCF_000499845.2). Taxonomy (NCBI): domain Eukaryota; kingdom Viridiplantae; phylum Streptophyta; class Magnoliopsida; order Fabales; family Fabaceae; genus Phaseolus; species Phaseolus vulgaris. Next base: position 23,527,222 of record NC_023752.2, read on the forward strand.
TCACCGGTCGCTTGGCGGCTTTGTCCCGGTTTATGTCCGCTAGAGGGGAGAAAGGTCACCCATACTTCCAGTGTCTCAAACGCAACAGCAGATTTCTCTGGACGCAGGAGTGCGAGGAGGCCTTCATCAAGTTAAAGGGGTATCTGGCGAGCCCACCAGTCTTGCGGAAACCTCAGGTAGGCATCGCTCTTCGTCTATGCTTTGCTGTGACGGAGAGAGCAGTCAGCTCAGTCTTGGTGCAAGAACAAGACCAGACCCAGAGGCCTGTTTACTTTGTGAGTAAGGTGCTGCAAGGCCCTGAAACAAGGTACCAGGCCCTCGAGAAGGCTGCTCTGGCGGTGGTGTTTTCAGCCAGAAGACTCAGGCATTACTTCCACAGCTTCACACTGGTGGTGATGACTGATCTGCCTATCCAGAACGTATTGAAGAAACCTGATGTAGCAGGAAGGATGGTCAAATGGGCGGTGGAATTGTCAGAATTTGACATCCAGTACGAGCCCCGAGGACCGATCAAGGGGCAGGTGTTCGCGGACTTTGTCGTCGAGCTGTCGTCGATTGCGACACCTGCGGAAGGATTAGACTTCCGATGGGTATTATCGGTGGATGGCTCCTCTAATCAGCTGGGGAGCGGCGCGGGAGTCATCCTGGAGGGACCAAACGGGGTACTGATCGAGCAGTCCCTCCGCTTCGCTTTCAAAGCTAGCAACAATCAGGCGGAGTATGAAGCCCTGATCGCAGGAATGTTGCTAGCAAGAGAAATGGGAGCAAGAAATCTGCTGGCCAAAAGCGACTCTTTGCTGGTCACCGGGCAGGTTACAGGGGAGTTCCAAGCAAAAGATCCCCAGATGGCAGCCTACCTGGAGTATGTGCGGCTCCTGAAGACGTCCTTCGTCGAGTTTGAATTAGTGCACGTGCCAAGAGAGCAAAATGCCAGAGCAGACCTGCTTGCCAAGCTGGCCAGCTCAGGCAAAGGGGGGAAGCAGAGGACCGTCATTCAGGAGACCCTGAAGGTGCCGCGCGCGTTTGTGTCAGACAACCAGGTACTTCATGTATGCAAGTCGATGGAGCGTCTAACGATCGGTCATCGATCGTTGACCCAAGAAACGCTGAGAGCACCAAGGGTGAGATCGGGACCGTCAAAGACCGATGAGTCGATGGAGGTCCATGCGGAGAAGGAACCCGACACCTGGATAATGCCATACCAGCTATACTTAGAAGATGGTGTACTCCCGCTCGATGCGGCAGAGGCCAAAAGGATAAAGAGGAGTTCAAGTAAGTTCACTCTTGATCCTGCCGGCAACTCGAACGTGGAGGAATCGCTCTGTAGCACACTCTGTCCCGTCTACGCGACTGCGTTTTCTACAGAATCACCCTCAGAACCTTCTCTTGGATCTCCAAACGTGACCTGCAAAACACACAGACGGCGCCTCTAGCGGCCGTTTGCACTCCGACGATCAAGTTAGTCCACAAAACCACCAAATGAGAAAACTAGTAGTGTGTGTGAAAAACTCTTGCTCTCTGTTTTTTTTTTTCGTATCCCCCTCCTCTCCCTGATTCCTTCCTTTTATCTCTCTCTCTCTGTTTTCTGGGCATAACAGAATTTTGTTATGCTTTTCTGGCATGTGTCAGAACCCTGTTAGGCTTTTCAGAGACAGTGTACCTGCAGAATCAGAGAGTGTGGGTGTCTGTGCGTGTCCGCGCGTCTCTGCGCTGGGCTGCGCCTGTCTGTACCCTTAATGGTACGGAGTGCACTTTTGTTTGGACCGCACCCCTCTCAGATGGTGACACGTGGAGGCCTGCAACTCACATCTAACCACACACGTGTCACTTACTGGAAGGGCTCTAGCGCTTCTTTTTGTGTGTCTAAGTTACGCCCTTGCAGAGTAACTTAGGATATTTCTCTCATCTGGGTAAGTCGCATACTCTTAGGAGAACGTCGGGTGCGGCTGGTCTAGGCACACTCACCAGACGTTGCTCTCTGCGTATACAACTTACCCTTCACGATGTCACGCACGTAATGGGTTGAGGGAATCACCAATCACTGACTGGTTTACTAGTTCCCTCAGGCCACTCTCGTGCATGATTCCCTGAGGTGTGCTCATGCGAGATCCATGCGTAACGCTCTCGTTGGGAACCTCAGTCCCAGTTTAACTGCGTGTAACACGAGACCCGGATGACAATACACCCGATGACTGATCAGTGTTTATTTGCTTCTCGCGCTCTGCCTTCAGGCGCGAGTCTGGGAACTGGTCTGTCGGTGGCCACTTGGCTACTGACAACGATCACCATTCTGGATGATCTGTCCCCCGACCTCTCTGCCGCCTGATCTGTCGGTGGTCGCTTGGTTACTGACCACCGATCACCATTCTGGATGATCGTCTCCCTGACCTCTCTGCCACCTGGTCCACGTGTCACCCTGCGAGTGGTCCACGTGGTTCTCTGCTGCTGACGTCATCGACTACCGATGACCGATCGGATCACAAGCCCCCCAGTCTCGAGTCGAGAACTCGTTCTCAGCGAAGAGACTAAGTGGTCGTGCCCTCAGTCCACGTGGCAAGTGGGGCCGCCTCACGTGCCACCTCACGTGCTGCTTCTTTAACGTTTGGACTTCCTTTCTTGATCTCGCGACACGTGGCCCCATCGACGGCCAGCGCTGTGCGTCGCTAGCGCTTCTCTTATTCAAATTGGCGCGCTTCTTTACTGTTCTTTCATCTTCTTCATTCGACTCCCAGACTCTCTGCGAACCTTTCCTCTGCGCACCTTTCTTTCCTCAAATCCTTTGCTGCCCAATCTCTTGCGATCATCCAAAGGTATGGTTTTTCTTCTCCCTGACCCCTTTTTGGTCATCTTTACCGATTGCATTTATCATTCTGGTTATCATGCATTCATCTTCTCTATTTCCCTCTCTCGAACCCGCGCTAGGGTTTTTTCACGCCCTCACTCTGGCTTCTGCTTCTTCTTCTTCCTCTTTTCACCTGGGCATCTCCTTCTCCTTTCCTCTTTCTGTTTTCACCGGAACATTCATCATTCCCTCTTCTTCCATTCATTCTGACTTTCGTTTTTCCTCCATTTGCAGCTATCTCGCGATGGCTCGCTTGAAACAAACTGCGCGTATAGTTGCCTCATCCTCTGGTGCACAGCCTTCCGCGAGTGCGCCAGCTTCACCACCGCCTGTTGCTACCTCCTTCCATGACAACGCCAGTGTCTACGAATGGGCCTCCCTGGCGTTGCTCGCTGAAACCTCCACTCTATTGCCCCAGGGCCACCTCACGTCCTTGCGGAGCCACAATCCTGATGAGCCTTCCTGCGCCATCGATAGGGAGAATGACTTCAATATCCGAATTCGCATTCCTCCTCGAGGAATGCCCATCTGCGCGGATGACAGGGCCACCAATGGGGTGCCCTTCGTCTTCATCTACTCCGCTATCTTCAAGAGGTTGAAACTGCGCCTCCCTTTCACCTTCTTCGAAAAGGAGCTGATGATGGAGTTAAACGTCGCGCCTTGTCAACTCCATCCAAATGCCTGGGCCTTCATCCGGGCATTTCAAATCCTCTGCAGTCATTTCGGGCACAACGCCTCCGTGGACGTGTTCCTCTACTTCTTCGAAGCGAAGAACCCTGGGGACAGGTCCTGGGTTAGCCTGAACGGGGTTGCTGGGCGGGTACTACTGGGCCTGTACCAGCAATCCTTCAAAGACTGGAAGGGCAGATTCTACATGATATCTGCTACCCCTCAAAGTCCAAATCTGCTCGAGGGATACCCCCTCTACTGGGTTCCTGGAGTTGAATTCAAGAAGTCCAGGGACCTCGAAGCTATGGCCCCCTACGAGCGCGAGCTATGTGGGCTGCTCCTGGGGGCCAAGTACAACTCCGCCCGCCTCATCAAGGATGAATTTGATGTGGTGGCTCTGAAAAAATATATAGGTAGCTCTTCTTGCACTTCTTAGGATACTTGTCTCTTCTCATGCATGTTTTTATGTGCTTTTTGACTTACTTCCATAACTTGGCCAACTAACCCTTCCTTTTCTCGTCTATGCAGACTCAATGATGGGGAAAGACAGGAAGCTGGCCTTGCTGGAGCTTGCCAAGCGTCGGGGAACCAAAGGCACTGGGTCCTCCTCTTCCACAACTGAGCCCATCGCAGCCCCTCCACTCTCGGTCGCGCCAGCTGAAGGCCCCGAGTAAGGAAAGAAGAGGAAGAGGCTGGTGGAGGCTTCCACTTCACTTGCTGCTGCTGCTACCGTCGCTTCAACTGAAGAGGAGAGCTCTGGCTCTCCTCTTATACACCGTCAGAGGAAGAAGGCAGCAGTTGAGGGGGCTTCGTCTCTCCAGCCTGGAGAGATCGAGGTAGTGGAAGTACAGGAAGGGTCTTCCCCACCTCCCTGTGCTCAACCTGCCTCAGAGCCCTCCAGTCTTCCTTCTCCAGGCCAGCAGTTGCCTCCAACTTCCCCACTGCCATCTTTCCCCCCAGCAGGCCAATTACCTGGTCCACCTGCTCATCCTGCTGGGGGTCGACCACCACCACTGCCAATCCCCACCGCCACTGCTGAAGGTGGGGGGTCCAGCTTGCGCCCAAGCACTTCTGGGGCCAACCACGAAAACTTCAGCAGGGTCATCACCCTGGTCCGACAACTCATAAGCAACCGGGAGCTTGTCGAGTGGAGTGGTGATGAGGTGGATATGCACCTGGCCAAGCAGGTAGTGCTCTCTCTGGAGTTTTCCACCCAGCATCGCAAGCAACTAGCCCTGGATAAGAGGGTGAAGGATCTTGAGCACGACAAGGAGTCACTGCGAAGTGACTTCGAAGCTGCCCAAGAATCTGTGGAGTTGATGCGGGGCATGGTGGAGAAAGCTAGGAGGGAGTACCTGGCGCAGGTCCAAGAGACCATCAAGACAGAGATCTTGATGGGGCAAGCTGTTAGCTCTTTGGACTGCACGGTGGTGGAGCTGCGGGCCGAGACCTCCTCC
>NC_023752.2:23542189-23560682 GCF_000499845.2 Phaseolus vulgaris
TTGGATTCTGCTTGCACCTGGCCCAGTTCAGCAGCAATCTCCCCTTTTTCCTTGTTGGCTTCGGCAAGCTCAGCCATGGTCATCCCTCGCTTTCTCCACCTTTCCAAGGAAGACCTCCCGGTCGGCTGACCTTTGCTCCAGTTTCTTCACCTTGGCGGCGTCAGTTTTTATGAGAGCCTCCAGGTCAGCCACTTGACGCGATAAGGCACAATCTTGCTCTCCAGCTCGATTTTCTCTTGAGCCAAGAGTTGTACCTTATGGCGGAGATCGGTAGCTTCCTTGCGCGCCACCCGGAGCTCGGTGCTCATTGCGTCTTCTACTCGGGAGTGTTCAATCTCCGCGAGTGTCAGATTGCAGGACAACTTCTCCGCCTCGATTCCTTATAGTGCTGTTTCTTCGAAGGGCGTAGAGGTCGTCCTGGAGCTTCCTGGTGGAGCTCTCCACAGCTCTAGAGATAATGGTGGGGAAGTCTTCTGCCATCATCTTCAGTTGCAGAGAAAGGCTCCCACATCCTCGTGACCTCAAGAGAACTTGCTTGGTGGAGGCACCGGGTGGGTGTTGCTGTTTGCCGCCACCCTTCTTAGTTGGTTGCTCAGCAGGTGCTTCTTGGTGTGGTGGCGACGTCGGGGATTCGGTAATTAGAATCGGAGAGTTTGGGCAACCTCATCCCCGATTGGGCAACGTTGGCGGTTGAGGCATTTGAAGGAGGACCCCCTCCAGCTGATACAAAAGGGGTGGAGGCGCTTGGGGGGTCCTCCATGAAGTTTGGCTCGGGGGCCTCAACGCAGGTGGCGCAGAGGCCAATGGAATGGCTTGGACTGGAGCAGGAGCTGGGGGGTGGCGATGATGGAGGAGGAGCAGGGTAGACGGCGGTGTTGATGTTGGAAGAGAGGTGGGGCAGATGGTGAAGAGGTGCCACCCTCTTCCTTTTCGTGACAAGGCCATCTTCAGTTCCTCGTGTCTTCCTCTTCCTCCTCATGGACTACCTGGGGGCTTTCCTCTTGGGTTTCCTGAGGACAAGCTTCTTCCGTTGGGTTGGCGGGTTGGACAGCGGCAGGAGCTGCGCCCTTGGGTGGCGATCTGCCTTGAGCAGCGGCGATCTCCACCACAGAGTTTGGCACTGTTTGGAACCGTTGCCAACCCGTGGGTTCGGGCGAGCGCCCTCAATTCAGCAAGCTTGCCCTGCCCCAACATGTTATCTGCATAGAGCGAGATGCATGGGTTAGCTCAGAAAGGGAATAAATGCATAAGACAGTATGCAACAAAGTAGACAATAGTGCAGAAGAATAAACCAAAGTCTTGCGCACAACGCACAAGACGGCCAGAAACAGTTAACAGAAGTAGTATTAGAACAAGAACTTAAATGTTCTAACCTATTCGAATTTCGAGTTGGTCCTCGAAGAACTCGAAGCAGATGAGTGTGGTGGTGAGGAAGGTGATGTTGGCGTCCGCCACACTCTTCCAGAGAAGCAGGATCTCTGTCCAAAGCGCCCATGCTATCAGGACTTCTGGTCTCCTGAAGCTGCTTTTGGACTCTTTGTTCCCCTTGTTTACCCAGTACAAGGGGAAACCGTCGAGCAAGGAAGCGTCCTTGTCGTTGGGCGTATCAGGACGAACTTTGCCCTTCCAGTCTTTATAGGATTGATGGAAGATAGAGAGGATCGACCTCCCAGCAATCCCGTTCAAGCTAACCCACAGGCGATCTCCTGGGTGCTTGGCTTAAAAAAGAAACAGGAAGACATCCACCGATGCTGGCAACCCCAGATGGTCGCACATGACTTGGAACGCCCGCACAAACGCCCAGCTGTTGGGATGGAGCTGGGCGGCGGCGATGTTGAGCTCGGTGAGAAGCTCCCTCTCAAAGCGAGTGAAGGGAAACCTGAGTTTCACCTTCTTGAATAAAGTTGTGTAAACAAAGCAGAAGGGCCCATCGTTGCTCGCCTTGTCGTCGGCGCAAACTGGCAGGTCGGGGGGGCAAGGTAGCACCGTCATCTTCTTGTCGTGCTCCTTGTGGAATGATTGGTGGGCTCATCCCCCTTCGTCAACCGCAGAACTGCCCCAGCAGTGTTACAGAAGACGTTTCCCTCAACAAGGTCGAGTTGGCCCAGGGATATAGTTTTTGAAGTCTGGTGAGGGAACGGAGGCTCCTCCGGTAACAGGCAGAGTAGCCTGAGCGGGTTGGGCGGGAAGGTGGCAGCCTCTCAGCCTGGAAGATGAAGCACCGCGTGCTTGCAGTGGGTTGTGTGCTTGAGAAAGGGTTTCGCGACGAAGGAGGAGGATTTGGGGTGATCTTGAGCGAGTCATTGTTGAAGCTGCAAAGGAAGAAGAAAAGGAAAATGATCAGGGTTCGCAGAGGCTGACTCGATCATGAAGAAGGGGAAAACGAACAACGTAGGTTCGTGTGACGTTGACGGAGCCCTAAGTTACGAAGAAGGAGAAATAGCAAAACAACCCACAACGTATGCACCAGACAGTTAAGGATGATGCGAATCGGTTAAAATGCAGGAAAAACCAGCAAAGAAGGAAAGGAAGTACCTTTTTATGATCGGAAGACGATGAAGGATGCTGGTGATTCAGAATGTTGGAGAGCGTTGAGAGCTTTTTTGCAGAAGAGAGTGGAGCGTTTGAGAACGAAGAAGTGATGGAACAGTGAGCGAAATGAGTTTAAGGGTTTTTCGAAATGGGTTTGGGAAGCGCAACGTTACTGAAGGTAACCGTTGATGAAGCCACATGTCGAGCGATGGGTGAGGGGTTTGGTGGAGCGTCAGAGAAGCAGAAAGTACAACCGCTTGGAATTCTGCGTTAGTGCCACGTAGATCGGTGTTGACGTGACTCTTTCAGTCTTTCGTTGGACAAGTCTTCGCTTAAGACTGGGGGGCTTGTGTACCGCCTGGTAGTCGGAAGTGATGACTGGCATCAAGCTACAGTGTAGGCGTGTTGACAAGGCGCCAGATTTGCAGAAGGGAAGGAAGTCGGGGGGCTCGTGTAGTCGCCAGTTTTAAGTTGGCGTGCTCCGATCTCCAGCATACCAGGACCGGCGATCGCCCAATTGAAGATGAAGTCGCCAGATGTAAATTCAGGCGACCAAGTGATTGGAGATGCCAGAGCAAGCACATCGCCGAAGATGAAAGTGGTGCAGATTATGAAGGCGGCCGGCGAGACCACAGGGAAGGTGCACTAAGGCACCTAACTCGCCAGTTCCGTAGAGGTCGCGCTCCCAAGTTAGCTATGCACTGGGCAGTACCATGCATAAGTAACTTCGCCAAAAGAGAGTCAGAACAGCGCCCAAGTCAAGGAGGCTCAGATGATGGCACGTGTACGAGTGGATGCGAGCCACGTGTCCAAGTCTGTAACTGCCAGGAGAGAGAAGTGACAAGTATTTAAGGGTTCCCCAACGAACTTTTAAGGTACGCACGTTCAGATTATACTCTTTACGCTTGCGAGTTCTTGAGCATACTGTGAGAGGAACATTGCACGGTTCCTTGAGAGTTCTTGAGTGTTCTTGCTCTTAGTATTGGTGTTCGGTCACTGACTTGGGCGTTGGAGTGCGATCGGCCGTAGCGGCGCTGCTCTGTTCTTTTGCAGGTTCTTGAGGTGGATCTTGGCGGAGGACGGAGGTTGAAGCGGTGCACACGTCGATCCAAGTTTGACGAGGCAAGTTCCAACGTTCTGGTCTACAGGCAGGATCAATTGGTATTTGTCCCTATCTTTCACCTGTCTTTGCTTGTACTCTTGTTGTTAGTTGCATATTGGTAGGCTTATCTCCTTATGCTTCATTGTCTTGGTGCAAATATCGTGCTCAATGAAGAAAAGAGCAACAAATTGGCTGGGTTGATCGCTCGTCGTCAGACTGTAGTTACTGGTGCAAGTGGCTTAGCCGCCACTGGTCCTTCTTCGGTTGCTGCTCCTGCCCAAGACTCGCCTGGTCCAGCCCCTGGTGATAAACAAAAAGGATTAGTGGTGGCGATTGGCTCGGAAGATGAGGACACTGACACAAGCCTCGTCTTTAAGAGGCAAAGGGTGGGTGTCGCGACGACCTCACACTCTGCACTGATGGCCACGCCCCGTCCTTTAGGGACAACCCTCCCTACGCCTCTTTCTTGCGAACTCGTCGCACTTGAAGGCGGAGGGGAGAGCACCCTTGAAGATGGCCAAATGCTCCTGCCCTGAGCTCCCACCTATTCTCCAACGAGTCCTCAAATGCTTCCAAAATAAGAAGGCAGTAGAGGCCTTGGGTGAGGACTTGCTGCGGGATCGTGTGGGCAAAAGCCTTGGGGACTTCCTTGCCAACTCCAATTTCTTTGTGAGCCAGGCGGAGGCAAAGATGAGGGAGGAAACTAGCTCTCTAAACCCAGATCTTTGCCAAGCGCGAAGCTGCTCTGAACCAAGAGCTGAATAGCCTCCATCAATCGGAGAAAGAGACGAAGAAGCTCCTTTTCGATAAGTCTCAAGAGGCCCTTCAGCTGGAGGCGAAGATCCTACATCTCTGCAACAAAGTGATTGATTTGGAGGAGAAGGCAGACGACGCACAGGCCAAAATGGCCAAACTGGAGGAAAGGGCCACCCAAACAAGGTTCAACTTGGCCGTGTGGAGGGTGAACTTGCTGAAAAGATGAGCTCTTCAAATAGACCGAAGCGGAGCTTACGATGACGCTGCCGACGTGTATGGGGCTGGGTTCAAGGATGCCATTGCTCAGGTTGCCTGGGTGCATCCTGAGATGGATATTTACCCTTTGTGGTGTTGATGCGCGTTGTTGGTGGGCTGCTCATGCCCAAGATCTAGATCTCTTCACTTGTAATTATTTACTGCTTTGTGAACATTTTGTAAATAATTTACTGCTTTGTGAACATTCTGTAAATAATTTACCGCTTTGTGAACATTCTATAATCTTGTATATTTATGTTGCACACTTATGCCTTACTCATGTGACTTATCTCTCCTTATCTAGGTTACCCTTTTGATTACCTCGGTAAGCTTTGCTAACAACTTCTTCGACATAGGTTCACCGCTTAGGTAACACGCTTCATCCTGTATGATTTACCTACTTACATGAGGCACGACGACGTGTGCGTAAACTCCTAGCTGGTCTTATTCTTGTAATACGAGGATAACTGTGTTTGACCCTTTCCATGTAGGACCTAGGAGAGGTTTTCCCGCGATTACACCCCACTGCTTTAGGTTGAAGACATGCTTTATTGACGATACTGGTGAACCATGCTGTTCTTCGTCCTTGCGCTTTAAACTAACGAACCATACGAATCGTCCTTAGCATTTCACTCAAAAAATTGGGGGGGGGGGGAGGGGGGGGTGTTTCTGCGAACCTTCCTTTCCCAGTCTTAGATTACTAAACCAAGTGACGGTTCGTAGCTGACTCGTCCTCGCCTAAGAGCCAGGGAGGATTTAACTGGTGATATTCAACCTTGGCATTTTCATCAGGAGGAGGTGTTATGATATGATTCCACTAGCAAGTAGAGATGATTCTTTGACATTCTATGGAATCAACTTGAGTTGGAGATAGCTTAGGCACTTTTAATAGAATTGGATCAATGTTCTATGTTTCAAGAACTCACCAAAACTTGCACCAAACACCAAACTCATATGGAAGATCCATCTATTGCCAATTGAACCGATTAAATTGTGTATAAAAGCAAAAGGACCAAAAAGAAAGCTACAATACTGAAATTGAACCGAACAAATGCAAGAATAAGAAGAAACAATAGAACAGCCAAGGAGAAAATGAACCGAAGCAAATTCAGAAACAAGCTAGATTACCGAATGAAAATGCTAGAAAAGTAAACTAAGACATGTTTTTAGATTCAAATGAGCTAGGAGATGAAAGAAAGAAGAACTTATGGAGATGGAGGACTTGGTTTGATGTCACGCATTGGATTGTGAAGGCTCCAAGATAAGTGAGCTAGTGCGCCACTTGTGAGAAACCAAATGCACTTAAGATAAGACAAGGTGAAGGAGAAAACAAGTTCTCAGAATTCTCTCTCAAATTGAGTAGAGCCCACACCTCTATTTATAGTGTGAGGGTGCTGGAAAATAGGTGGGAAAATTCAAATAAAACTCATTTGAAATTCCCACCAAAAACAAGTCACATGGGAGGTGTGACTTTTTCTAGTATGACACCTCCTAAAAACTACACCTACACCTACTCTCCTAAGTCACTGATAATGTGACTTATTTTACATTTCACACTTCTTTATTTAATTCCAACTCCTACAACTATTACAAGAGTAATTCAAATGATGCTCTTTTATTTAATGCTTGACTTGCCCCTCATGGGATGGACTTGGGCTTTTTGGGCTTTTGGGCTTTTGGCCTTCTTTGGCTTGGGGCTTGGGCTTTGGGCTTGGGCCTCATCTTTATTTTATGTCTCTTTTAATTTTGAGAAAGCTCCTTTATTGATTCTCATCATGTTCTCTGCGAACCTTCCTTTCCCGGTCTTGAGATTCTAACCAAGTTGAATGGTTGTAACTGACTCGTCCTCACCCGAGGACAAGGGAGGATTTACTGGTGAACCATACTGTTCAACCTTGGCATTTTCACTCAAGGGGAAGGTGTTCTCTGCGAACCTCTTTCCATGTCTTGCGACTTCTAACCCAAGTGAATGGTTCGTAACTGACCTCATCCTTGCCCGAGGGCAAGGGAGGATTTAACTGGTGAACCATATTGTTCAATGTTGGCGTTTTCACTCAAGGGGGAGGTGTTCTCTGTGAACCATCCTTTCCTGGTCTTGAGACTTCTAACCCAAGTGAATGGTTCGTAACTGACCTCGTCCTCACCCGAGGGCAAGGGAGGATTTAAATGGTGAACCATATTGTTCACCTTGGCGTTTTCACTCAAGGGGGAGGTGTTCTCTGCGAAACATTCCTTTCCCGGTCTTGAGATTATAACCCAAGTGAATGGTTCGTAACTGACTTCGTCCTCGCCGAGGGCAATCAAGGATTTAACTGGTGAACCATACTGTTCAACCTTGGCGTTTTACCTAAAGGGGGAGGTGTTTTCTGCGAACCTTCCTTTCCCTGTCTTGAGACTTCTAACCAAGTGAATGGTTCGTAACTGATCTCGTCCTCACCGAGGGCAAGGGAGGATTTAATGGTGAACCATACAGTTCAACCTTGAAGTTTTCACTCAAAGGGAGGTGTTGTCTACGAACCTTCCTTTCCCGATCTTGAGACTTTCAAACTTAAGTGATCGTTCGTAACTGACCTCGTTCTCGCCCGAGGGCAAGAGATGATTTAACTAGTGAACATACTGTTAAACCTTGGCGTTTTCACTCAAAGGGGGAGGTGTTTTCTGCGAACCTTCCTTTGCCGGTCTTGAGACTTCTAACCCAAGTGAATGGTTCGTAACTGCATTGTACAAATACTCAAGAATATACTTCAATCGAACTTTATTGGGTGACCTTGTTAAAAACCTTGTAAGGGAAAAAGAGTATCCCCTAAAACTGTGTACAATGCAATAGTTCAATTGAACTAAAATTTGAGGTTGGTCGCATTCCATGTACGACGATCGCCCGCTTCTAAAGTCTCAAGCTTATATGCCTCGTTCCCAAGGGCCTCTGTCACTCTGAAAGGACGAGTCCACATGGGAGACAACTTGTTCTCCAACTGGTGTGGATGGGCCTTCTGCATCACCAGGTCGGCAACCTAGAACTGTGGAGGTCTCAGCTTGGAGTTGTACTTGTACTCCACCTTCTCTTCAAGGCTTCAACTTTGATTTTGCTTCCTCCCTTACATCATCCAGTAGGTCCACGTTCACCTTTCTTTCTTCATTTGATTCTTCGGCCACAAATTATGAAAATGTGGGGAGTTCTCTTGGATCTCCGCAGGAATCATCGCGTCCGAACCATACACCAAGTTGAAGGGTGTTTCCTTGGTGGTGGACTAGGGAGTAGTATGGTAAGCCCACGATTTAGGAACTTCTTCTGCCCAGGTCCTTTGGCCTTCTCCAACCTTCTCTTCAGACCCCTCAGTAGAACTCGGTTGGCAGATTCAACCTGCCCATTAGTCTGGGGTGTTCGACTGACGCGAACACTTGTTTTATCCCAAGCTCTGTACACAACTTTCCCAACTGTTAGCTTGCAAACTGGGTGCCATTAGTAGACAACAACCGTTTTGGTACTCCAAACGGCATACTATGTTTTTCCACACAAGTGCTGAATCTTGTGGGCTGTAATTTGCGCTACTAGCTCAGCCTTTATCCACTTCGTGAATACTCTATGGCAACCACGAGGTACTTCATCTACCGTACCGCCAAAGGGGAAGGCCTAGAATATCGATTCCCCATGTATGGAACGACCAAGGGCTATAGATCGACCTGAGCTCTTCTGGTGGGCCTTGTGCAATCAGCGTGTTGCTAACATTGCTTGCATGCTGTGCGTACTCGTGCAGTCTTCCCTTATGGTTGGCCATAATATCCTACACGAATGGCCTTTGATGCGAGAGATTGGCCACCGATATGACTCCCGCATATCCCTTCATGTAGTTTTGCCATTATTCTCGTGCACTGCTCGCCACTAACATACCAAATAGAGTAGGTAAACCCGTGTCTGAATAATTCCCCGTCAGCGAGGGTGTATTTGCTCGAATTTTTCTTTACTTTTCTGGCCTATGTGGGTTCCAGCGGGAGTATCCCATGAGCCAAGTAACGGTTGTAGGGTGTCATCCAGGTTTCTCCTCTTTCAACCAGGCAGACCTGCAATGACTCTTCCCCGAAAACTAGATATGTGCTTATCCTGGGTGTTTTCAATGTCTCTGAGTCAATGACCGATGACATCTCTTCCTCCATCCGACGTGCTAACCTAATGGACTTCTACCAAATTATCAACAGTGAAGGTTCGAGGTGTCCTCAGGGTTTCTGGATGATTGTCCTCTGTCTGCCCCCCTTGCCCGAACTGGCGAGCTTTGCTAGTAGTCCACTCGGGCATTCTGCTCTCTAGGGACATGTACAACTCAAACATTGCAAATGATTTCTTCAGGATTTGGACATACTTTAGATAGCGGCCATCTGAGGGTCTTTGGCCTGGTACTCTCCTGTTACTGGCCCGTGACTAGCAGGGAGTCATCTTCGCCAACAAACTTTGCGCACCCATCTCCCTGGTAAAGTATTCCAGCGAACAAAGCCTCATACTCTGCCTGGTTGTTATTGGCCTTGAAAGCGAAACACAGGGCCAGCTCAATCAATATCCGTTTGGCCTTCCAGGATGACGCCCGTCGAACAACCATTACAGAAAGCACCCATCAAAAGTCTGGGCTCGTACTGCACGTCGAATTCTGATAGCTCTACCGCCCAACGCATCTTTCTCGCAACGTCTGGCTTCTGTAAGACCTTATGAATAGGAAGGTCTGTCATCACTACCATGATAAAGCTCTGGAAGTAGTGGTGAAGTCTTCTCGCTGAGAACACTACTGCCAGAGTTGCCTTCTCTAAGGCCTGGTATCTCACCTCGGGCCACTGCAATACTTTGCTGACAAAGTAAATCGGCTCTATATCTGGGTCCTGTTCTACACAAGGACCGATTGATCACCCGATCAGTGACCGCAAAATAAAGGCGAAGCGGGGTACCTAGCTACGGTTTGCATAACATTGGTGGACTGGCCTTGTATTCCTTCAACTTGAGGAATGCCATTTCACACTCTCTGGTCCATATGAACCTACTATTCCTCCTCAGGCACTGGAAATAGGGGTGACCTTTATCCCCTCCAGCTGATACAAATCTGGACAGAGCGGTCATCTGCCCTATCAACTGCTGCACCTCCTTTACTGAGATCGGGCTCTTCATTGTGAGGATTGCAGCGCACTTCTCAGGGTTCGCTTCTATCCCACGGTTGGTGAGTAGGAAGTCTAAGAATTGCCCGCTTCCACCCCGAACACCACTTCTCAGGGTGTAGTTTTAGTTTGTATTTAGCTATTGTCGTAAATAGCTCTTCTAAATCAGTGATATGCTGATCTTTACCTGTGAGGTTACCACTATATCATCACATATGCTTGCACATTTCGCCTATCATGGGCGCAAGTACCCTGTCCATCAGCCTCTGGTAGGTGGCACCTGCGTTCTTCAGGCCAAGGGCATCACCGTGTAACAATAGCAAGACAGTTCTGTCATGAACGCTTTTTGCACTCGTCCCTGGGATGCATCTTGATCTGGTTGTACCTAGAAAAGGCATCCAGGAAACCGAGCAACCTGCAACCCGAGGCACTGTCTACCAAAGCATCAATGCTTGGTAACAGGTAAGAGTCTTCGGGCAGGCCTTGTTGAGGTTTGTGAAGTCTACACACATTCTCCACTTCCCGTTGGCCTTCTTTACCAGCACCAAATTTGCCAACCACTCTAGGTATTGAATCTCCCTGATGTGGTGACGCTCAGTAACTTCCGCATTTCCTCTTTGATGACATGTCGCCTTTCCTCGTTGAACTTTCTGCTCCTCTGGCGAATAGGTCGGACCTGGGGGTCCATTGTAAGATGATGAATAGGAGTCGGGGTCTATGCCAGGCATGTCCAAGGCAGACCACGCGAAGGCATCCAAGTGCGTGCTATGACTTTGGCAATCTGGTTCTATGTCTCTTGGCCTAAAGACTTGCCAACTACACATTCTACACCGATCTCCCTCTCCAGATGTCTTCGGCTGGTTCGGGTCGTCTTTCCCGGGTAACTCTGCGCGGGTGACCCCTTCTTAACCTGGGGGCTGGGTGGTAACGGTGAACCCCTCTCTTTGTTTTGAGGCTATTCTCGTACACTTCTTAGCCTCCTTTAGTCTGATCTGATGGTGATTACTGCCCCCAAGGAAGAATTTCATCTTCATGTGCCTGGTCGATACTATTGCTCCCAGCCTGTTCAAGGCAAGTCTACCCAACAGTATGTTTTAAGCTGAGGGAGCATTAACAACAAGGTACCTGATGTTTTTCTGTGCGGGAAGCATGCCATCCGTGAAGGGGGTCCTCTGCTCTATGTGTCCACGCACTTCTACCTGGTCATTAGTAAATCCATAGAAGCAGCGGTGTAAGGCCTCAATTGGTCTGGAGACAACTGCAATTTGTTGAACGTTAACCAGAACATCACATCGGCCAATTCCCTGGTCCACTAGGAGTGGTGCACTTCCTTTCCACTGTTACTACCGAAACTACCACTGGGTCATTCTCGTGGGGGACGACGTCTAGAGGTCAGCCTTGGTGAAGATGAGGT
This sequence comes from Phaseolus vulgaris, assembly GCF_000499845.2. Classification (NCBI taxonomy): domain Eukaryota; kingdom Viridiplantae; phylum Streptophyta; class Magnoliopsida; order Fabales; family Fabaceae; genus Phaseolus; species Phaseolus vulgaris. The sequence goes on from NC_023752.2 coordinate 23,553,382, forward strand.
CGATGTCAGGAGCCTGGTCTGCCTCTTGCATCTCTACGTCATCACCGCTCGTGCACATTTAATCACTGAGAAGTGGTGCATCCTCTTCCGAGAAACCTCTTGAAATGGTGTGAATTTCGCCATGAACGGGCATCTCGTGCCCCTGAACACCCTTGGGGCTGCCAACGCTTGAACCCCTTGCGGTCCTGCAAGTAGTCTTTTAGGAAGCTGCTCTTCACCAGTTCATCCAATGGTGTCCTAGTGAAAGCAGTTCTGTATGGGGTGGCCATACGCTTGTGGAACTCACACCAAGCGTTCTTGCTGGGCCCCAATCTTTGTCAATTTTCGGAGGTATCTTCAATCTCTCCGCTATGTTGGGAATAACGATCAGCTTCTTCATTTCTACTAGGAAGCTGTGTTTGGGGGGCACATCTTCCCTCGTGCGCGCCTAGTCTAGGGCTTCCTGGCCTAGTAGGGGTGCTGCTTCCCTTGGGCCTTTTTCTCTGTCATCGCTCATGTACCCTCATGGGCTGAGGTCGACTTGGTCCTCGTGGTCGAACAGGGGCATGCTTATACGCTTTTCGGTGACTTCCCTTCTGCGACGATATGGGCTACCGCTTGACACCTGATCTCGCAAAAGGTTTTGGGGTGACACCTGATAAGTGATCACTGAAGGGTCTGACAAGATTCCATTCCTGAAAGCGTGCACCATATCTTGTCCTTGGTGTGCAATTTGTTGAGGAAGTCTTCAAGGATTCTCCCTGGTACTGCCTTACGTCAAAAAGATCATAAGGATTGGTGGGGGAGCCCGATTGACGATGTATTGCTCCCTGATAGCGTAGAAAACTGCGCAAATATTGTTACATGTCCGTCAGAGAGGCTGACAAACCATTCTAGCGCTGTGCCTGTCAGCGTGCTCATGAACAACTTGCAATGCACGGCGTCAGAGCCTTCCGACAACATCATCTGGGTGTGGAAGACCGTGAGATGAGCTTCTGGCTCCTCTACACCTGTAAAGGCGACCTTAGGACCTACGAAGGTGGCTGATATCACGACGTCCATGATCGCCTACGACAACAGCATAGGGAGATCCCTGGGTGGTGTACGCGGGGCTCGCTCACCACAGCGTTCCCTGCCTGCTACAAATTCCTGCGCATTCCTCGTTGTCCTACGCAACTCTTCGTTCCTTGCTTGCGACGTGGCTAGGTCAATTTGGAGGCGTTCCTGATCCATCCTGGACACCGCCGTCGTCTTCTGAAGGGCACGCATAGTCTCCATGATTTGCTGCATGGTGATGTTTCCCCTCCTGTTGGTGGGACAGATCCTTGCTCGTGCTCCCCAATTACTGAGTCACTTCTCTATGTTGATCAAGAGTGATCAAGGGCTTTGAAGAATCCAAATCAATGTGTTTTATGCAAGGCTGGAGTTGTTGCTGTGTTTAGGATAGGATCTGGGTAGTTTAAAAGTGTAATCCACTCTTTGTTGAATCTAAAGCTAATGTGTTTTTAAAACCTTTTTTCGAAATTAAGTGTTTTCCAAACTAAGTGAAAAACAACCTGTTGTTTTGTCGAAACAACCGATTGTTTTACTCTTAGGTGTTTTTGAAAAGGTGAAAACTGTTTTGGTTGATTGACTTGTTGTAAACAATCGATTGTTTCGTGGTTTCAATCGATTGTTTTCTTTGAAAATCCTAACAAAATTTTATTTTGGTGGTTGAATGTGCTTTTAAATGATTTCCAACTGAATACGCTCCTCTATTAAATGGTTTGACCAATCTTTGAAAAGTATAAATGGTTTGTTTATGTTTTAAAACAAACAAGAGAAACAAATTTTTGTTTTCAGTTGTGAGAAAGATGGCTTTCATGTTTTGAACATTCACATCAAGCTTTGGGTTTTCTCAAGAAAGAGTGGAATAGGATTTGCATCTCTATTGATTTCAAATTGTTCTGTAAACAAGTGTAATTCGTTCTGAATCTTCTGTAATTTCTGGTATTGTTGCCAAGGAGTGTTGTGTTCTCTTGAGGTGGTCAAGATCAACTTCTTGGTGTGTGTTGTGCCAAAGTGAGTGGTTTTCTTGAAGGGTTCAGGTCACTACTTTGGTGGTTTGTGTGTATGTGTTTGGATTGCTTAGAGGATTTGCCCAGTGGCTTCTGGGACCTGGATGTAGCTCTTGGTTATACAAACAACGCATTTGTAAATGCAAATATTTCAGAAATGCCACCGCATTTTTTACGAATGCGTTTAAGCACAAAGCCGAATTTAAATAAAAGAGCGCTTTTTTCTTTCATTTGCACTTAGTGACTGTTTGTGTATCTCTTTATTCCCTTGGAATCCTTTAAATTCAGTTGTTATTGCTTTATTGGTATAAACAACTGATTGTGTTTCGCAGAAAAACCGATTGTTTTTCTGGTGCTTTGCTGTTTTGTGCCTTAATTCTTGCTAACTGAAATTTTGATCTGGATTCCGCAAAGGATTTGTTCAAGCTGAAAAAGTTTTCAAAAACCCCTCTTCAACAATTCACCCCCCTCTCGTTTAAGGCCATTATTTTAACAATTGGCATCAAGAGCTTGGTACTTGAAAAATATTCAAGTGTGATCCTAAAACCTTTTTTCTATGGCTGGAAAACTACCTTTTGAGGAGGGTGCTTCAATTAACAAACCACCTCTGTTTTGTGGTTTGAATTATAACTATTGGGGAAGCTAGAATGAAAATATTTGTTGAATCCATTGATCAAGGAATTTGGGATACAATTGAAAATGGCCTTTTCATTCCTAAGATGAAAAATAGTGGATCTTTTATTAAAAAACCTTGGTCCCAATGGACTAATGAAGAAAGTGAGAAAGCCAAAGTTTGATTGCATGCCAAGAATATAATAACTTCTACTTTGGATTCTAAAGATTTTTCAGGATCTCAAATGGTGAATCTGCTAAGGAGATGTGGGATACACTTAAAGCAACTCATGAGAGTACCACTGAAATAAAGAAGCAAAGGACAAGAAGTGAAGCAAGAAGAAAAGGAGGCAAAATAAAAAAGGTTTCAATCTATGTTTCATGGCCAAAAAGGAAGATGATGCAAGTATTGTAAGTTCTTTTACTCCTTCAAATGCTGAAATTACAGTCATTGCTTCAAGCTTTTCAAGAAACTCATGAAGAAGCTAACTGATTGGCCCTCTTAAACAACCCTTTGAAAGGATTAACAAATGGCTAGAAATAGAGTTAAAGCACTTGAAAGAGAGTTAGAAAATTCAACAAACTGATTTTTGAAAACCCTTGAAATTCTTGACAAAAACTCTTCTTGCAAGTGTGACTCTCTTGTTTGTGAAATTGTGAAAATCCTTGAAAGAAAGTTCATTATCTTGTAAGAACTGTGGATAAGCTTTCAAAGGGTAAATCCAACTTTGAGAATGTCTTGGCATCTCAAAATTGTGTTTTTGGAAAAGCTGGATTAGGTTTTAATCCACAGAACAAGCAAGACAAGTTTTCAAAGTCATTTTCAAAACTGCCAGAAAAAACAACCGGTTGTACATGCTTCTACTGCATGAAAAGGGCCATTCTGTCAGATTCTGTAAAATAGGAAATATTTTGTTGCTAAAGGCATTATGAGATGGATTCCTAAAGATTCTGGAGTTCCCATAATGAATATGTAAATCAAAAGGACCACATTTATAAGGGGACCAAATCTTTGTACTTGAAAATTTCCTTTGTAGGGAAAATTGATGGAAGCATGCAGTAGTGGTATCTGGACAGTGGCTTCTCAAAACACATGACAATAGATAAATCTAAGTTTGTGAGCATCATCTTCAAACAAGAAGGCCATGTAACATATGGAGACAACAACAAAGGAAGAATTCTTGGAGGCTCTATAGGAGACAAGAGTATCTCGCTTATTCATGATGTCTTGTATGTAGAGGGACTAAACACAACTTGCTTAGCATTAGCCAACTGTGTGAAAGGCTATCAAGTAATCTTCAATACAAACTCTTGTGAAATCTGCCTTCCCAACTCAAAAGAGGTAATGTTGATTGGTAAGAGAATCAACAAGTCTATCTCTTGGATATTTCTTCTCCTTGTTCTATTGGTTGTCTTCTTTCTAAGCATGATGAATCTTGGTTATGGCATAGAAGAATTGCTCACATTCACATGAATCACTTAAACAAATTAATCTCAAAAGATCTTGTGATTGGGTTGCCCAAGCTTAAGTTTGAGAAGGACCACATATGTGAAGCATGTCAAAAGGGAAACTTAAAAATTCCTTCAAAATTAAAAATGTTGTTTCATCTTTAAAACCCCTTGAGCTGCTCCATATGGATTTATTTGGACCTTCAAGAACCATGAGTCTTGGTGGCAACTATTATCTCTTGTTATTGTGGATGATTTCTCTAGGTACACATGGACACTCTTCTTGGAATCAAAGAGTGATGCCTTCTCTGCCTTCAAAAAGCTTGCTAGAAAGGTTACAAAACACAAAAAACAACAACATTGGTTCTATAAGGAGTGATCATGGAGGGGAATTTCAAAATGAGAAATTCAACAAATTCTGTGAGAAGATGGGGATCTTGCACAACTTCTCTGCACCAAGAACTCCTCAACAAATGGTGTAGTGGAAAGAAAGAACAGATCTCTTGAAGAGTTAGCAAGAACCATGCTAAGTGAATCCTCCTACCCAAGTACTTTTGGGTTGATGTTGTTAGCACCTCTTGCTATGTGATGAATAGAGTGCTAATAAGGCCAATCTTGAAGAAAACTCCCTATGAACTCTTCAATGGAAGGAAGCCAAACATTTTCACCTAAGAGTGTTTGGATGCACTGTTTTGTTCTGAATAATGGGAAAGAAAATCTGGGAAAGTTTGATGAAAAAGCTGATCATGGCATCTTTATTGGCTATTCCTTAAATAGTCATGCCTATAGGTCTACAACAAGAGGCTCATGATTGTAGAAGAATTGTTCATGTGGTGTTTGATGAAGTTGATCACAAAACATTCAAGCCTCAAAGAACAACACAGAAGAGGATGAGCAGAACATCAATTTGAGAAGCTGGACTGCTGTGCAGAAAAAAATCGAATTGAAATTCTACAGCAGAGTGAGTTGCCTAAAGATGGAGAATACCAAGAGATCTGTCAGTGGAGAACATCATTGGGCAGATAAAGGAGGGTGTTTCTACACGTAGCTCTATCTCAAACTTCTGCAGGCACACTGCTTTTGTCTCTCAAGTTGAACCAAAGTCTATTGAAGAAGCTCTTAAAGATGAAAAATGGGTGGAAGCTATGCATGAAGAGCTGAATCAGTTTGCTAGAATGATGTGTGGTTTCTGTTCCCAAGACATGAGAGATGAACATCATTGGATCTAAATGGGTTTTCAGAAACAAGCTAGATGAGGCTGGAGTAATTACTAGAAACAAGGCAAGGCTAGTTGCCAAAGGCTACAATCAAGAGAAGGAATTGACTATGGTGAAACATTTGCCCCTGTTGCAAGATTGGAAGCTGTGAGGTTGTTGCTGGCTTTTGCTTGTATGAGTGGATTCAAACTCTTTCAAATGGATGTGAAGAGTGCTTTTCTAATGGCTTTATCAATGAAGAAGTGTATGTTGAGCAACCACCGGGTTTTGAGGATCATCAACATCCCAATCATGTTTTTAAGTTGAAAAAGGCTTTGTATGGGCTTAAGCAAGCTCCAAGGCAGTGGTATGAGACTTAGCAACTTCCTTTTATCTCATGGTTATGAAAGAGGAATGATTGACAAAACTCTTTTCATCAAGAAGTCAAATTCTGAAATTATCTTTTGCAAATCTATGTTGATGACATCTTTTGGTGCTACCAAAGATAGTTTGTGTGAAGAATTTGTGGCTGCTATGCAAGGTGAGTTTGAGATGTCTATGATGGGGGAGCTTTCTTTCTTTCTTGGATTGCAGGTCAAGCAAACAAAGGATGGAATTTTTCTATGCCAATCAAAATATTGCAAAGAAATTCTCAAGAAATTTGAAATGGAAAGTTGCAAGGAAGCTAGCACACCTATGCCTTCAAGCTGTTATATGGATGCAGATGCTGGAAAAGGGTAGATCAAACAAAATACAGAGGTTTAATTGGTTCCTTACTCTATCTCACAGCAAGTAGACCGATATCATGTTTGTCGTATGTCTTTGTGCAAGATATCAAGCAAATCCAAAGGAATCTCACTTCAAAGCTGCAAAGAGATTCTTAAATATCTCAAAGGAACAACCAATGTTGGTCTATGGTATCCTTCTCACTCTCTATACACTTAATTGGTTATTCAGATTCTGATTTTGCAGGGTGTAAGCTGGACAGAAAAAGCACAAGTGGCACTTGTCATCTTCTTGGATCAAGTCTCATTTCTTGGCATAGTAAGAAGCAAGCTTGTGTAGCTCTTTCTACTGCAAGGCTGAATACATTGCTGCTGGGAGCTGCTGTGCACAAATACTTTGGCTTAAACAACAACTTGCAGATTTTGGATTGAAGATTCAGCAAGGTTCCTTTGCTTTGTGACAACACAAGTGCTATAAATCTCACCAAAAATCAGATTCAACACTCAAGAACTAAGCACATTGAGATTCGTCATCACTTCATAGGGATCATGTGAACAATGGAGATTGTGAAGTGAAATTCATTGAAACAAAATTGCAACTGGCTGATATATTCACAAAACCTCTACCAAAAGAAAGGTTTTTCTTCTTAAGAAATGAGTTAGGCATTCTTGACTCTCAAAATCTCTCTTAAACTGTTTTTAATTCTTAAAGTCTATTTGTGAAGACAAATAGGGGGAGAATTTGGTGTGTTGCTCTCTATAAAATGTTTCAAACTGTTAAATCTCTCTAATTCTCAGAATTGGAAACTGTTTTCCTGCTTCTGCTGACAGAAACAACCGATTGAATCGAGGAAACAACCGGTTGTTTGTCTGATACAGTGTTTAGTAAATGTGATTCTAACCTGCTTACTATAGATTTGTATTGCATAAGTTTTGTTTTGCAGGAACTGCTTCAGATTCAAACAAAGTCCAACACAAGCAACCAGGGATTTGTCTTCATCAAAATAGGGGGAGATTGTTGATTAAGAGTGATCAAGGGCTTGAAGAATCCAAATCCAATGTGTTTGATGCAAGGCTGGAGTTGCTGCTGTGTTTAGGATAGGATCTGGGTAGTTTAAAAGTGTAATCCACTATTTGTTGAAATCTAAAAGCTAATGTGTTTTAAAACTTTTTTTGGAAATTAAGTGTTTTTCAAACTAAGTGAAAAACAACTTGCTGTCGAAACAACCGATTGTTTTACTCTTAGGTGTTGAAAAGGTAGAAAATGTGTTGGTTGGTTGACT
>NC_023752.2:23870682-23946121 GCF_000499845.2 Phaseolus vulgaris
GGTGTGCATGGTGACACCCCGTACTCGCCACTGAAGGGATCGCGCTCCAAGGAAGCTGTGCACCAAGTTACTCCTTGCATGGGTAACTTAGTCGAATAGCTTGAAGAGTAAAAGTGACGCTCGAGTGGAGAGGGATACCAGATGGTGACACGTGTACAGTTGGATGTGAGCCACGTGTCCAGAGGTGTAACCGTCAGGAGAGAGAAACGCTCAAGTATATAAGGAACTCTTAACAGCCTTTTGAGGTACGTTTTCCAGAACACTTCAGTACGCTTTTTAGTACACTGAGATTCACTGCACACGGTTCCTTGAGTTTAGATATTCTCTCTGAGTTTTTGGTGATTCCGTCACTGACTTGAGCGTCATAGCGCGATCGGCCGCAGCGGCGCCACTTTGTTTCTTTGTGTTCTTCAGGTTCTTGCGAGGAATCAGGGCGTAAGGAGCAAAGGCTAACGTGGTGCGAAGCTGATCGAAAGAAGATACCTTTGACGTGGCAATACTCTTGCACTCAGATCAACCGGCAGGATCATCAGGCGCCCACCGTGGGGCCGTGTAAAACGTGTTTCCCATCCACAACGTGAGTTTCTTGAAGTTCTGCGGTTCTTGTGTGGTTGTGTGCTGGTGCAACCAGTTTCGGCGTTTTCCACCGTTTGTTTGAGTTTTCGATCGGTGGTTTGAAGTTTCCACCGTTTGTTTGGGTTTTCGATCGGTAGTTTGAAGTTTTTCAACGTTTGTGCGAGTTTCAATCGATGAATCGAAGTTTTTACCGTTCGTTCGAGTTTCTGACCGGTGAATCGGGAGTTTTGGTGGAGAAGCGGTAGGATCGTGTTGAGATTGCAAGTTTCTGTGGAGGTTTTGGCATCCGAATCAATCCCGTGCTGTTGTGGTTGCGTTCTTGGAAGTTCTTTGGAGTTTAAGAGGTTTTGACCGATTGATTGCTGGATCGGTCGTTCCGCTGGTGAAGGTTTTGGTCGCTGGAGTTTGATTTGTTGATTTTTCATGAGAAAGATGAGAAATACGCATTCAAGTCCCATTGTGCCAGCTGCTGCAGAAGGCGCCATGACCATGGCGAAAATGATGGAGATCATGCGTGCGTTGCAGGCAAATATGGAGGCATCGCGCATAGAACATGCGAAGATGCATGAAGACCTGGTCACCTCTCAGGCCAGAAATGAAGAGCTCAGCAAGGTCACTGAGGAATTGCGTCAAGCTCTTCACGAGCAGAGAGGCCGCGCAACTGTTGAGGAAGTTGCACCGTCGTCGCCACTGCGCGTCTTTCCGATGCCGTTTGCTCAGGCGATCACGGACACGGCGATCCCTGCGAGCGTGGTACCTGTGAAAGCTTCTTTCATCGGCGTGGAGGATCCTGAAGCACATCTCACTGCGTTCCACACGCAGATGATGCTGTCAGGAGGCTCAGATGCTGTCTATTGCAAGATGTTTATGAGCACGCTCCAGGGAACAGCGCTGGAATGGTTCGTTAGCCTGCCCACGGGTCACATAACCAATTTCCAGCAGTTCTCAAAGCTTTTCGTCGATCAGTACATCGTGAATAAGGCGCCACCTAAGGTGTCTTACGACTTGTTCGACGTGAGGCAGTATCAAGGAGAGTCCCTCAGTGATGGCATTTCATGAAGTTCTTCTTGAATCAATGTAGAGTAATGGGGCGGAAGCAATGAATGAAGGTGAGCAAGATCCTCCTAGGAGTGGTGTTGATCTTGTAGGTGCATGCTATGTGTGGTTATTGGGTGGTTCGGCCAGCCCAAGGGAAAAGATGAAGGAATTGAAGTTTAGAGCCTAGGATTCTAGGGAGAAGCAAAGTTGAGCACAAATGGGCAGCATAACTTTACTCACAATAAACTTGCAAATACAAAGAGATGGCCTCCCTATTTATAAGCTAGATGGCCGTGATTATTAAGCTAATACATAATGAAATGTAAACCAAATGAAATGCAAAGCATAGGCCATGTGCTATGACCGGTCACACCTAGCAAGTTTCTAGAATGTTTCCTTCAAATGTGCTTTCTACACTACCCTATCTACTAAGTACCCCTATTGGGCCTTTATGTAACAATTACAAAGGTCTTCTCCTCCCAAAACCGTAGCTTTGACCCATGTGTATGTGAAGCTAGACGGTCTAGAAGGAATCCTCATCATGGCCTAGACGCTCCTTATGTAGCCGCTCCTCATCATGGCCTAGACGCTCCTCTTCATGGGCTAGACGCTCCTTTTTGAGTCTAGACGCTCCTCATCATAGGCTAGACCATCTAGTCTTGGAGGCTTGGCTTTCATCGTGTGGTGAGCTTGGGCCCTCCTCCATCACTCAGGGACTATCTGATTCGTTTTGGAGCGCAGATGGTCCGCTCGCCTGCCAAGGACGAGGAGATGTTGGTATACGCCTTCAAAAAGGGCGTACTGCCTGGACCTTTCTGCGAGGCGCTAATTAGGGGCCACCCCGCCACGTTTGCTGAAGTTCGGCGACTTGCTGTGGCCCACATCGCCGACGAGAGTGAGGTCGCCGAAAAGAGAGGGAGCGTGGCTCCTGCTAGGCCACGGGCCCAGACTAGAATTCAGCCGCAGAGAGTGCTGGAGACGACGGCGGCTAAAAAGGATCAAAGGACTCGCCATCCTTACGATCCAAAGAAAAATAAGGGAAGGGGCCCGGGGCGCCCTAGGGAGTTCAATCGCCCGCCAAGGTACAAGTTTGTCATGGGGTTGGCAGACCTGATCGCCATCCCCAACATAGCTGCCAGGCTTAAGGCGCCTGAGAAGGTCTCGGAGAAGGTGTTAGGGCCAAAACCAAACGCATGGTGCGAGTTTCACCAGAGTTTTGGTCACACCCTTGATTCGTGTTTGGCCCTGGGTTACCAGCTCGACGACTTAGTCAAGAGTGGCTTCTTGAATGACTACCTGCTGGACAAGAGAATGGGGCAAGCGTCGAGCTCCCAGCCGGCGAGCGGTGAGGGCCAGCAGCATGAAGTGCCCACGCACGGCAAGATCCACACCATCGCTGGAGGTTTCTCAGGTGGTGGATGTACTGCGTCACAGAGGAAGAAATATGCAAGGTCTGTGATGGCAGTGGATGTGTTCGAGGATCACTCGCCGGATATGGACATTACGTTCACAAAGGAGGATCTCAGGGATGTTGTGCCTCATGACAACGATCCCATTGTTATCTCGTTGGTCACGGCGGGGAGGAAGGTCCACCGGGTACTGGTGGACCAAGGAAGCTCGGCAGATGTAATGTTCTGGCCGACGTTCACCAAGCTACAGCTACCCCTTGACTAGTTGAGGCCCTATGGAGGATGCTTATATGGGTTCGCTGGCGATCAGGTGGAGGTCAGGGGGTACATTGAGTTGAGAACTACGTTCACAGACGAGGCGGCCTCGAGGACGGAGAAGATCAAGTACCTCGTCGTGAATGCCCCCTCAGGGTATAACATTTTGTTGGGAAGGCCGACCCTCAACAGAATAGGAGTTATGCCCTCAACCAGGCACATGAAGGTTAAGTTGCCATCAATGGAGGGGGTGGTAATCACCATAAGATCTGACCAAAAGGAGGCAAAGAAGTGCTACGAAAATAGCCTCAAGAATAAGAGGTCAGTAAGCTACATCACCACGACGCCGCCTCCCGGTGTGGAGCCCAGGCCAACAAAGGGGCGATTTGTTGATGCGGCGATGGAAGTGACCGTCGGAGGCGATGTTATCATGGTAGACGCCGAGGTTGAGGGGAAGAACGCCGGTCGGGAAGAAGAAGCGAGAAACCGCCCAGAGGAGGCTAGGGAATCGAGAATCGCCAGGGCGGTGATCGCCAGTGAAACCAGGCCCAAACCCGTCGAGGAGTGGCTCGAGAGGGAGATCGGGGGCAAGGTCTTCAAGTTGGGAAGATCTCTGGAAGGTGAGCTCCAAGACCAGATCGCCAAGGTGATAGAAAGGCATCTGCATGCCTTTGCATGGTCTGCTTCAGACATGCCGGGAATTGACCCCGATTTCTTGTGTCACCACTTGGCAATGGACACACAGGTCAGACCAGTGCGACAAAGAAGGAGAAAGTTTAATGAGGAGAGGAGACAGGCGATTAGGGATGAAACACAAAAGCTCCTCGCCGTAGGCCATATCAGGGAGGTCCAGTACCCTGAATGGTTAGCTAATGTCGTGCTGGTAAAGAAGAGCAACGGGAAGTGGCGCATGTGCGTCGACTTCACAGACCTAAACAAGGCTTGTCCAAAGGATTCATACCCTTTGCCAAGCATAGATGCCCTGGTCGACAGTGCAGCAGGGTGCAAGTTGCTGAGCTTTCTAGACGCCTTCTCAGGGTACAACCAAATAAAGATGCATCTCATGGATGAAGAGAAGACCGCCTTCATGACTGAAAGATCGTGCTACTGCTACATGGTGATGCCCTTCAGGCTGAAGAATGCGGGGGCCACGTACCAGAGGTTGATGGATAAGGTACTTGCACCGATGTTGGGAAGGAATGTGCAAGCGTACGTAGATGACATGGTCGTGACTTCGTTGGAAAAAAGCAAGCACATCTCAGATCTGGAGGAGTTGTTTACCACAATCGCCAAGTATAAATTGAAGCTGAAACCCGAGAAGTGCATTTTTGGCGTGGGGGCGAGGAAATTCCTGGGTTTCCTCCTGACTGAGAGAGGAATCGAGGCAAATCCTGATAAGTGTGCTGCCATTTTGGCGATGAGGAGCCCGGCTATCGTGAAGGAGGTGCAGCAGCTTACAGGTCGGATGGCCGCCCTATCTCGTTTCGTGTCAGCTAGTGGAGAGAAAGGCCATCCGTATTTCCAATGCTTGAAGCGAAACAATAGGTTTGCCTGGACGAAGGAATGTGAAGAAGCTTTCTCAAAGCTTAAAGAATACCTGGCGAGCCCGCCGGTTTTGTGCAAACCTTTGGTGGGAACACCTCTCAGGTTGTATTTTGCTGTAACTGAGAGGGCAGTGAGCGCGGTGCTCGGCCAAGATCAAGATCACATCCAGAAGCCTATTTATTTCGTCAGCAAAGTGTTACAAGGCCCGGGGGTAAGGTATCAGGCCTTGGAGAAAGCTGCACTGGCGGTTGTATTCTCGGCGAGGAGGTTGCGCCACTATTTTCAAAGCTTTACGGAGTTGGTGATGACCGACTTGCCTATCCAGAAAGTCTTAAAGAAGCCTGATGTAACTGGAAGAATGGTGAAGTGGGCAGTGGAGCTGTTAGAGTTCGACATCAAATACGAGCCCCGAGGACCGATCAAGGGGCAGATTTTCGCTGATTTTGTGGTCGAGCTCTCGTCGGAAGCAACACGAGTTGAGGGGGACGACTTTCGTTGGGTACTTTCGGTGGACGGATCGTCTAACCAGCAGGGCAGCGGTGCTGGAGTCATTCTAGAAGGACCCAACGACGTGCTGATAGAGCAATCTCTGAGGTTTGCCTTCAAAGCCAGCAACAATCAAGCAGAATATGAGGCATTGATTGCAGGTATCTTGCTGTCTAAGGAAATGGGAGCTAAAGTATTGGTGGCCAAGAGTGACTCACTGTTGGTCATGGGGCAGGTAACAGGCGAGTTCCAGGCCAAAGACCCGCAAATGGCGGCTTACTTGGAGTATGTGCAGGAGTTGAGAGGTTCCTTTGTCTCGTTTGAGGTGGAGCATGTACCCAGAGAACAAAATGCCCGAGCTGACTTGCTAGCCAAGCTCGCCAGTTCGGGCAAGGGGGGTAGGCAGAGGACAGTTATCCAAGAAACCCTGAAGACGCCTAGGGCGTTTGTGGCAGATCACCAGGTTCTTCGGATACGTAAGTCGACGGAGAAAGCGGCGAGGAGTCACAGGTCCTTGACCTAGGAGACATTGAGATCGCCAAGAATAAGAGCATGTCGAGGGGAGAAGGTGAACATGGCGCAGGTCTGCGCTACGCATAAGCCAGACACGTGGATAACGCAATACCAGCGCTGCCTGGCAGATGGCGTTCTCCTGCTGGATCCGACGGAGGCTAGGAAGATAAAGAAGAACTCTAGCAAGTTCACCATGATCGACGGCGAGCTGTACAGGTTTGGGTTTACACACCCACTCCTAGAATGTGTGCATGGAGAAAAATGTACAAGAATTATGGCCGAGCTCCATGTGTGGGAGTCACATCGGGGGTCAACCTCTGGCTGCAAGAGCTCTCTGTGCAGATTATTACTGGCCAACGATGAGGGAGGACTTCAAGAAGTATGCACAATGTTGCAAGCAATGTCAGCAGCACGCCGATTGGCACAAGGCACCTCCAGAAGAGCTGAAGTCAATTTATAGCCCTTGGCCGTTTCATACATGGGGAATTGACATTCTGGGACCTTTCCCGTTGGCGGTCAGGCAGATGAAGTACTTGGTAGTGGCGATTGAATACTTCACCAAGTGGATCGAAGCGGAGCCAGTAGCCTAGATCACCGCACATAAGATCGAAGGCTTTGTGTGGAAGAACCTCGTGTGCCGGTTTGGTGTGCCTAAGCGCCTGGTGTCGGACAGTGGAACTCAGTTTGCAAGTCACCTATTGAAGAAGCTGTGCGAAGAGGTGGGAATACAACAAGTGTTTGCATCCGTCGAGCACCCACAGACAAATGGCCAAGTGGAGTCTGCCAATCGGGTGTTGCTGAGAGGTTTAAAGAGAAGACTGGAGAAAGCTAAGGGATCGTGGGTTGAAGAGGTACCCCGCATAATTTGGGCGTACCATACTACTGAACAGTCAGGAACCCATGAGACCCCGTTTAGCTTGGTTTATGGATGTGATGCGATGATTCCAGTTGAAATCCAGGAAAGCTCGCCGAGATTCCAGAACTTTGTGGCGGAAGACTCGAACGAAGAAAGAAGAATGAATCTGGATTTACTGGATGAGGTCAGGGAGGAGACAAGAGTGAAGGCCGAGGCAGTGAAGAGGAGGATTGAGCGAAGGTATAACTCTAAGGTGATGCCAAGGCAGTTTAGAGAAGGCGACCTGGTGATGAGGAAGGCCCATCAGTACGAGATGGAGAACAAGTTATCGCCTAAGTGGACGACACCGTTCAGAATAACCGAGGTGCTCGGGAACGGCGCCTACCGCTTAGAGACGCTAGAAGGAGGGGCGATTCCTCGCACTTGGAACGCCACACATCTCAAATTGTATTACAGTTAAAGCTTTGTAAGTAAAAACGAACATGAAGAGATTTACATGCTTTCTGTTAAAACAGTTTGAAGGGGGCACTCTTTTTTCCCTAAGGAGGGTTTCTAATGAGGCCACCCAATAAAGAAGAGTTTTCAAAGTTTAAAGTTTCTAAGATTGCATGCTTGTGGTTTTTGAAAGTTTTCAGAAGAGAGACCTTATCACTCGAACGTGATCTAAGGCAACGACAAAGTTATGCTACATGTTTTCTAGTTAAAAGTTTTAAAGTCCCCATCGTTTTTCGGCGATTGGCGGCATCAGTTAAAAGTTTTAAAGTCCCCATCGTTTTCCGGCGATCGGTGGCATCAGTTAAAAGTTTTAAAGCCCCCATCGATTTTCGGCGATCGGCGGCAGTAGTTAAAGTTTTAAAGTCCTCATCGTCTTTCGGCGATCGGAGGCACCAGTGATGACTAAAGACCTCAACGCTCTCGTGCGTCTTGAGGCAAGAAGAGAAAAAGTCCTCCTCGACTTTGAGCGAGTGCAGGCAAGAAAAAGTCCTCCTCGACTTTGAGCGAGTGCAGGCGAGAAAGAAAAAGTCCTCCTCGCCTTTGAGCGAGTGCAGGCAAGAAAAAGTCCTCCTCGACTTTGAGCGAGTGCAGGCAAGAAAAAGTCCTCCTCGACTTTGAGCGAGTGCAGGCAAGAAGAAGTCCTCCTCGCCTTTGAGCAAGTGCAGGCGAGAAAGAGAAAATTCCTCCTCGCCTTTGAGCGAGTGCAGGCGAGAAAAGAAGAAGTCCTCCTCGCCTTTGAGTTAGTGCAGGCGAGAACAGAAGAAGTCCTCCTCGCCTTTGAGCGAGTGCAGGCAAGAACAGATCAAAGGACCTCTCTGCACAAGCAGATGGAGGCGAGATCAAAAGTCCTCAGCGTGTCCAGGAGGGAGGAGATTTACACCCTAGGCAAACTGAGGCACCAGAAAAAGTCCTTCTCACCTCAGAGTGAGTTCAGGCAAGATGAGCTGAAAAGTCAGGGGTGTTCATGACCTTAAACGGTGGGAAGGGAAGGAAAACGCCTTTTCCCCTTTAAGTGAAACATCAATATTGACCCAGTAAGACCAGATAAAACTTCTCACACTTGCGGGCGGTGTGAAGATAGATAAAATCCTTCTCGTCTTGAACGAGTTCAGGTATGGCGAGAACGGTGAAAGAAGTTGAAAAGATAACTAAAGTAGGTTCAAAGAGGACACCTCACTATCCAGCTCATTGTTCTGAAACTCAGGGAGGTAGAGAAGGATCCGAAAGGCGCCTCTACCCCCAGATGAGGGAACAATGGTCAAGTTATGAAGGTAAGAAAGGTCACATCGCCCGAGCCCTACGGCGATCAGAAGAGTTCCAGGTGATGACAGGAATAAGGGCTCACTTTGCTGGGCAGATCAGGTAAACTGTATTTTGATACTAGTTTGAGTTAAAACCTGCTGCCTAGTAAGTAACTTATGTTAAGGTTTGTTGCCTTGTGTTCACAAGTTATATTAAATGTCATCGCTAAGGAGTTAATAGTTGCTCAAGTTTACTTTGAGTTAACAGTTTGATAAGTTGTTGTAAGATTAACAGTTTATTCAAGATCGAAGCAGTGTGTGAAAGGTGAGGCTCGAATGTTGCTGAGTTAATTTGTTTGAGTAAGTTTCACCGGTTATGTTGGTAAACCACACAGCAAATAAGGGTAAAGGCGTGCAAAGTAAGTAGGAAGACGATATGCGGGAAGTGAAAATTATATAAGAAGTGGCAATTCAAGTTTGCATACATACATAAACAGTTACATAAGCAGTAATTACAGATAAAGTTTTTGCAAAAGAAAGGTGATGGAGGAAGGCAGCTAGTCTTCGGAGGGTACAATTTTCCCATCCACCACCTCGTTGCAGATTGACACCATGGAAAGGTCGAGCTCAGGATATTGGCATGCTACTTGCTCCAGAGCGGCGTCAAACTCGGCGGTGAGGACTTGGGTAGTGCTCTGCTCGAGCTCTTGTGTTTGCTTCTTCAGCTCTTCCTTTTCCTCACGAGCTCGAGCTAGGTCATCAGCAGCCTTTTTGCCTTCGTCCCGAGCCTAGGCCAACTCTGCAGCAATCTTTTTGGCCTCCTCTCGAGCTTCGGCGAGCTCAGCAAGAGCATCGTCCCTTTCTTTATCGACCTTCCCAAGGAGAACCTCCCGATCTGCTGATCTTTTCTCAAGGTTTTCCACCTAGGTCGCATCCGCCTTTTTCGCACCCTCCAAGTCTGCCACCTTGAGCCTATAGGGGACCAGCTTGCTTTCCAAGTCGATATTCTCTTGGACTTGGAGATGCAGTTTCTGGCGCAGGTCGGATGCTTCCTTGCGCGTGCTCCTTAGCTCAACGTCCATGGCGTCCTCCAGCCTTGAGTGTTCAATCTCCACCATCATCAGATTGCATGTGAGCTTTTCAGCCTCAGCCCTTATCATTAGGTTTGACTCCTTGAGCGCGGAGTTCTCCTCTTGGAGCTTCTTGAGTGAGTCCTTCACAGCTCTTGATACAATCGAGGGAAGATCCTCCGCCATCATCTTCAGTCGGGCTGTGAAGGGTCCCAAGATCTCTTCGAAGGAGGTTGGGAGGCTTGAAGTTGTTGCTGGAGGTGCTGGGGGGGTTTGGTGCTGACTTTCGCCACCACCCTCTTCAGTTTGTAGGGCAAGTGGGGCTTCTTGGCGTGGTGGTGAGGTCGGAGATTCTGTTATGAGTATCGGCGAGATCTGAGCGCCCTCATCTCCTCCTAACGCGGCCCCAGCAATAGAAGTGGTGGAAGGAGGACCCTCTCCAACAGATACGAATGGTGTGGAGGCGCTTGGAGGGTTCTCTATGAAGTTTGGGTCGCTGCTTTCGACCACTGGGGGCGCGGCGGCTAAGGGCGTCGCTTGGACTGGTTGTAGTGGAGCTGGAGGTGAGGGCGATGTTGGTGTTTGGAGTGCAGGTGGTGAAGAGGGGGCCGCCCTTGTTCTCTTAGTAATGAGGCCATCCTCAGTCTCTTCATCATCCTCTTCTTCCTCTTGCACCACTTGAGGAGCCTTCCTCTTGGGTCTCCTCAAAACCAATTTTTTCCTTTCTGAGGCGGGTAGTACCCCAGAAGAGGTTGGACCTCGGGGAGGGGTTTTGCCTTGAGTAGCGGCAATCTCCACCACCGGGTTGGGCACACCTTGGGAGCCCGCCGCGAGCTTGTGGGATCGGGCGATCACCCTCAATTCCGCCAGTTTCCCTTTTCCCAACATATTATTTGCACAAGGTAAAGAACAAATGAGCAACCAAGGCAAAAGCAAAACATGCAAGTGCATTCATATAGAGATGACACAAGTAGTACATGAATGAAAGATCAAGGTCAACACAGAATAATAGAATGCCAAAACAGAGTGGTGAAGACGCTAAGTTAGTGTTAATTCGAAGTAAAGGACTTGGTTCTGGGGTAGGAGCTAACCTATGTGTATTTCGAGTTGGCTCTCGAAGAACTCGAAGGGAATAATTGAGGCAGTGGGGAAGGTGATGTTGGCGGCAGCCACGCTCTTCCAGAAGAGACAAAGATCTTTGTCTAACTTTCAGGTTCTTGCGAGGAATCAGGGCGTAAGGAGCAAAGGCTAACGTGGTGCGAAGCTGATCGAAAGAAGATACCTTTGACGTGGCAATACTCTTGCACTCAGGTCAACCGGCAGGATCAGGCAGTAAGTGCACAGAGAGGACATGTTCAAAGTAGTAATAAATGCACTATTGACCACCAACAACTCTGAGAATGATCAGAGATACGAATCAAGGCACAGAGAAATAAAGCAGAATTAACCACAGTGATGTCAGGGCTGAAACATTCGGTTTTTTCGTGAAAAGAATCGATTGCTTTTTTGCGACATCAATTTGAGATTAATAAAATCAAATCCTTCTACAAAAACCAAAATTTAAAGATACAAATCAAAGCACATGTTGTCTGTATGAGAATGGAGAAGATACAAAACCAGATAAGCCAGAAATTAATTGCAAAACCACTGAATGGGATTTAATACACTTTGTTCAAGTATAAGAAGAAGGTGAAAAGTTATTCTTCAAGATCACTGTACAAAATTGAAATTGTTCATAATAGAATCAAAACTATATCTTGAGCATATGCATCCATGTAGGAAAGATACTACAGATCCTTCAATATGGAAGTAAATTCCTGAAAAAGAACATATCAAATGACAAGAATTGATTCCTTAAAGAATTTGGGTCCTTTCATGTTATATTGATCATAAGAACCATTAAGATTCTTAGGAATCCATTTCAATATACCTTTAGGATCAAGAATTTTCCTGGCTTTGCAAAATTTTACAAAATGGCCTTTCTTTAAACAATAGAAGCAAGAAACAATCAATTGTTTCGATTTTTTAACCGATTGTTTTTCTGCAAAGTTGAAAAAAGTTTTCAAAAACCACTATTCTTACTCTGTGGATTGAAGCCAATACCTGATTTTCCAAACACACAATTTTGAAATGCTAGCACACTCTCAAAATTTGATTTTCTTTTGGTGAGTTTATCCACAATTTTCACAAGATAAAACACTTTGTTTTCAAGAATTTTGCAATTTTCACAAAAGCTTGAGTTACACTTACAAGAAGAGTTTTTATAAATGATATCAAGTGTTTCAAAATCACTTCTAGAATTATCCAGCTATTCTTCTAAGTTTTTAACTCTTGTTTCCAACCAATTGTTCAAACCTTTCAATCTATTGTTTAAGAGGGTTAGCTTATTTGCTTCATGAGTCTCTTTAAAAGCCTCAAGAAGTTGATAATAACTATCAGCTTTAGATGAAGAAGTTGAACATACACAACTTGAGATAGAAGATTTTAACCACAAAAAAACTTAAGAAATTTTAAAAGACAATCAAGAAAAGCTCAAAACAAGAAGCTAAACCAAATTTGTGAAAAAATCTTTTGACAAAACTTGAAAAGGAAGACAAGCAAGAAAAAGGCACACAAAAACACTCTAAGATACTTACTAAACTTTTAACAATGAAACTTTCTTTAGAAATTTGTCAAAGCAAAAGGATAAAATATTCCACAAGGTTGTAATCAATTTGCCAATCAAGATGAACCCAAAATTTTGAAAATGTTGCTCTTTGAAATATTGGAACACAAAATAGCTTGCACAAATTCCCTTCTTTTTTTTATACTTGTTGGGAATGAAATGTCCATAGTTTTGACCATGCATATTTTCATATAACTTTAATTTTCACAAAAAGTTTGGGATTCAAAATAATTGATCACTTGAAATCTTTTGTTAGGAACTTAAATCTACTTCTACTAAAATAAGTTTCTAATTACTTATAAACTTTCACAATTAAAAGCAAGTAAGTAGAGACAAAAATATAAGGACTCCTAGAACATTAAAGAACATATGACTCAAGGCAATAAAAGTGTTTCTGCTGGTCGTGGGACAACGTTTTAGATCGGGCCCCACGGTGGGCGCCAAATGTTCCTGCCGGTTGACTCGATTGCCTTCGTACGTCTACGACGATCACACGCCCAAGTATCCCTGCTTTCGTTCGTGCCTTTCTTCGATCAAACACCTAAAATCACAAGGACAAAGGGCGCCCTAGAGGCGATTTGCACTCTGACGCTCAAGTCAGTATAGGGCTAGGAAACACTAAAAGTAAGCTGTAAAAAGCTCTCAGTGTGTCTGTGTGTGTGTTAGTGTAGAAGCTCTGTGTGAATCGCGTATCAAGAATAGCGTACCTTATTAGGTTTGTTAATACCCCTTATATACTCTAGGGTTTCCACTGATTCTGCTAACCATAATTAGGTTTACTGAGGGAGTGCCTTAGCGCCGCTATCACCCACTCTTAGGGAAATCTAGCGCGTAAGGCTCCCTTACTAGAGTACAACCTCTAACGGGATGAGCACCTGGGTACAAACTTGTGCGCCTAATCTCTTGGGCTATCCGTCCTGGGAGTTCTCTAGTTGTTCACATGCCATGCATGCAGCTCACCCTTGGAACGTGACCCTCATGGGTCGTATCTCTTCCAATGGCTCTTTACTTGTGTCACGCCAGAACACGTCATCCACACCTTATGCATGGGCCCCTCGTGATCCAGGCTTCTCCCTAATTGGCAACTGGTGTGTGGTCTGGGATCCACCTCTCGTGGCCCAGCTCTGTTGTTTGAGTCACCGATGTCTGACCCCTCTACATTGCGAGGACACATCAACACATCCTGGTGATCAATCTCTGACCACTCTTCGGTGCCTTGGCGCATGTGCCTTACGAGACACTGACCCATGCCACTCGTGGGACCCACCTTACGTGGGCCCACCATTACTAGTGGTCAAACGACGCTCGAGGATTGGTCGGTACCTTCTTTGGCCTTCGCCTCCACCAAGGCCAGTTGCTCCATCATCGCCTCAGCCTTGTCGATGTAGGCAGTTGCGTGGGCAAGGAGCTCACCAAAGCCAAGTCCCAAGCGTTCCCTGGCCATGTCCTTGCCGACCTCCTTCGCTGCCTCTCGTTAGAAACCCTAGAGGGTATGCTGAAGGACAGCAGGAAGCTCGGGTGCAGGTGGGGTTTGCCCATCACCAGGTGCGCTCTCACTACCACCTTCAAGAGCGAGTGGGCCACGAGGTTAGGAGGCACTTGGCGGGTCCTCCCTGAAAGAGGCAGGGCGGCCCTCATTGGTGGAATGGGAGGTTGCAGCTACCATCGCTCTGCGTCTTTTGAAGACAGGCCCCTCTGCGGAGTCCTTGTCAGACGCGATTTCCACCACCCCTTTGCCTTTCTCAAGGGGGGCTGGAGCAGGTGACGCTTGGACGGCGGCAAGGGGGACCGCGACGATGGGAGCGAAAGGAGTGGGGGAAGGCGCGGCGGCGACAGAGATGGGGGCGGGAGGAGCAGAGGCACCCGCGGCTCTAGGTGCGTTGGCTAGACTAGCTCGTTTTTCCTCGTTCAATACCATGCCTGTATCAAAGTTAGAATCCAAGAGGTCAGCGAAGCAATTCAGAATGCTAGAGTAAGCATATGAGCATGAAGAGGCAGAGTATGCAAGTATAGCAGTATGCTAATAGGCTTGGTAAGAAGCAAAGGCGAAACTTAAGATGTGCAAGCTGATCAAAAACACGCAAAGTGGGGGAAGAAAGGTGTAGAGACAAGTACTGATATAGCCCTTGAGATCAAAGGGGCTGAACACATGTTTGATCAGTTGGGGAGTGTTGAACACCACCGCGAAGACCTGACAGAGCTCGCGATCGTGAGGAGTCAGTTCCTCAAGAGTCCTTGGCTTCTTGAACTTTAGCTTCTTCACCCAATACAGTGGGAAGCCATCTAGAAGGGTGCGATCGTTGTCATTACAACACACTTTGAAGAACTTCCCTTTGAAGCCCTTATACGATTGTTGAAACAGGGTGAGGAGAACTCTCCCTGCCACCCCGTTAAAGCTTACCCAAAGCTTCTTCCTTGTTCTCTTGGCCTCGAAAAAGTAGAGGAAGACGTCCACAAAGGGGGTGTGCCCGAAGTGATTGCAGAGGATACCAAACGCCCTCACGAAGGCCCAGTTGTTGGGATGCAGTTGTGCAGGGGCCACGTTAATCTCCGTCAGTAGAGCCCGCTCGAACCCCGTGAATGGCAAACGAAGTTTGATCCGTTTGAAGATGGTGGCGTAAAGAAAGAAAAAGGGTTCCCCGTTGTTTGTGCGTTCATCAGCACACACGGGTTCACCCACAACGCAAGGTTGGATGGATACGTAAGCATCACACTCACCCGAACACACGAAGCATATGGGCTGCCTCATCCTCCCTATGTTTCATCACATCCTTATTAGAGGTGATGTGATTCCAATAGCACAATATGAATGATTCTTGACATTCTTAGGAATCATCTTGAGTTGGTTATGAGCTAGGCACTTTATCATAGAATTGGATCAAGGTTCTATGAACAAGAACTCACCAAAACTAGTGCCAAAACACAAACTCATATGGGAGTTCCAATTATTGTCAAATTGAAACGATTAAAAAGAGAGGAAAAGCAATTGCACCGAATAGAATTGAAATGAACTGAACAAAATGAACTAAAAGGAAAGAATACTGAAAAGAAGTGCTGGAAATGTAAAAGCACCGAACCAAAATTCAAAATAAAAGAAGAACAGCAGTTGGAAAATGAAAGTGCCGAACCAAAATACAAGAACACAAGCTTAAGACATGAATATCAAAAGAGAAGGAAGGAAGGAGAAGAGAAAGCTCATGAAGATGGAAGAATGGTTGGATGATCACGCCACTAGGAGGATGGAGACTCCAAGATAAGTGTGCAAGCCGCCACTTGAGGTAACCATGGAACCATTAAGATAAGACTAATGAAGAAGGCACAAAGCTCTCCAATGCTCTCTCAAAAAATTGAGTATAGTTTCTTTAGTCTAAATTCAAATCTGAAATGTACAAGGGCAGCACCTTTATTTATAGCCTAGAGGTGCTGAAAATCAAGCTAAGAGAATTCAAAATTCCCTCCTAAACACAAATGCAACCGGCGCCTAAACCAAGTCATGAGGAAGGTGTGATCTCTTCTCTCACTTTGGCACCTCCTTATTTACTCCTACACCTATCTACTAACGCACCCCCCTCCTAAGACTCCTAACTAAAGACTAAAAGATGCTTTAACAATAGAGGTTTCTAATGTTTCCCTCTAAGCACCTTCAACCAAAGAAACTACAAAAAGAGAAAATAAACGTCCCCTAGCTCCTAAAGCTTTGAACATGCTTCTTGTAAGCCTTTGAGGTGGGCTTTGACCTCCATGGGCGTCCTCCACTTGAGCCTCAACCTCTTCTTGATCTTGGTGATTGGCCTCCATGTCCACTTGAGCTTGATCTCCATCAGGAGGTGAGAGCGGAGGTCTCAGCAAGGAGGTCCTCGGAGGCCCAGGGGTAGAGGGCTCTGTAATCTACTTGGGGAGGAGGGTTGGATATTGTTTTCGTTCGAGCCATCTCGAAGAAAGCTAAAAAGCAAGAAAAAGAAAGAAGAAAACAAGGGTTTAAAAGAGGGTGATGGCGTAACTCAGCAAAACCAGGAAAACCCCACGCTCGAAGAAAACCCAGAAAAAAAGAGGAATGGAGAAAAAATAGAGAAAGCCTAAAATGCGAGGAATTTAAACAGGCCCAGGCAGTTATCATGCAGCGAAATCGAAGAACAAGGGCGATCAATGGATAAAAATCATACCTTTAATCGACGAGAGTTGTAAATTTTGGTTTTTCGCAAAGGGAAGTGAGAGTGCTTGAGAAGAAGAAGACGAAGCGTGCAAGAGGTTTCTGATAATGGAAAAGTGATTGGGAGCGCGCCTTTTCGAATATTTAACGTAAACTAAGAAGCGCAAACGACCTTAAGTCCTGGCTGTTGGATCAAGACACATGTACGCAGGTTAAAACGGGCACAAAGAAGCGTCACTTCGGTGCAGTGTTCACGTCCTGTCACACAGAGCCACGTAGGTCACCAGGGCGAGGACTTAGTCTCTTCGCTCAACAAGTTACAACTCGAGACTGGGGGGGCTTGTGTACCGACCAGTCCTCGGGCGTCGTTTGACCACTAGTAATGGTGGGCCCATGTAAGGTGGGTCCCACGAGCGGCATGGGTCAGTGTCTCGCAAGGCACATGCCCCAAGGCGCCGAAGAGTGGTCAGAGATCCATCACTAGGGTGTGCTGATGTGTCCTTGGCAATGTAGAGAGGTCGGACATCGGTGACTCAAACAACAGAGCTGGGCCACGAGAGGTGGATCCCATACCACACACCAGTTTCCAGTTAGGGAGCAGCCTGGATCACGAGGGGCCCATGCATGAGGTGTGGATGACGCGTTCAGGCGTGACACAAGTAAGGAGCCATTGGAAGAGATACCACCCATGAGGGCACGTTCCAAGGGTGAGCTGCATGCAAGGCACGTGAACAACTACGCACGGGTGGCCGCAGAGATTAGGTGCACAAGTTGGTACCCAGGTGGTCATCCCGTCAGAGGTTGCACTCTAGTAAGGGAGCCTTACGCTCTAGATTGCCCTAAGAGTAGGTGATAGCGGCACTAAGGTACTCCCTCAGTAAACCTAATTATGGTTAGCAGAATCAGTTGAAACCCTAGAGTATATAAGGGGTATTAACAAACCTAATAAGGTACGTTATTCTTGATACGCGATTCACACAAAGCTTCTACGCGCACACACACACACAGACACATAAAGCTTTTTACAACTTACTTTTGGTGTTTCCTAACCCTATACTGACTTGAGCTTCGGAGTGCAAACGACCTCTAGGGCGCCCTTTGTCCTTGTGATTTCAGGTGTTTGATCGAAGAAAGGCACGAACGAAAGCAGGGTTACTTGGGCGTGTGATCGTCGTAGACGTATGAAGGCAATCGAGTCAACCGGCAGGAACATAAAGGAACATTGAAAAAGCGAAACAATGTTATTGAATAAGGTAAATGCTGAATTTAAAGCAAGAAAGTAAAAGGCTGAAATTAAATGTGCTTGAAAGTAAAGACAAGAATTTAAAGGTACTTGAATGTAAAGACAAGGAATTAAAGGTGCTTGAATGGAAAAACAATAAATTAAAAGTGCAAAAAAAGTAAAGTGCCAAATCAACTCTAAACAAGATAAGTTCAAGAATCTAAGCTTTGATAACCACATGATGTGAGTTGATTTTAGATGTTTTCATTTTAGATGACACTTTACTTAAGATTCAGGTTTTAGCACAATAATGGTGAGAACCCTAAGAAGATCCCCACTGGACACGAACTTAACCAATTGGTTAAGAAGACCAAAAGGATGAACTTCTGGTATTCTGGTTTATAGCTTCTTCTTCTTTTGCTGATTCTTTCTCAAGGCTTGGTGGGGTCTGGCTTTGTATCTTGAGATGACTGACCCTTTTGGGAAGTGCTTGTTGTGTCCTTAGTCATCTATCGGTTTGTATCAGTTTATGTGTTTGCATTTTTCTAATTACCAAGGTTAATGATCCACTCAAATAATATAAGAATAATTTCTAATTATTTTCAAATTGTTTAGAACTTATTGTTGGTATTAAGATAATTTCAATGGATTGAAATGATATTTTTAATTTGTTAAAATATTCTTAACAAAAGTTTTTAAAGACTGAAGTGAATATTTTAATTGGTTGTTTTATCAAATCAATATGTTAAAATTACATAAAACCTCAAGTAGTTTTGTAGAGATTTTTTAATCTGTTATAACCAGTTTTTAGCATATTCACATCCCTTAGTTTTAAGTATGTTGTTATCTATTATAATTTTAACATATTGAAAACAAACTAATCCATTGTTTTCTCCTTAAGTGAAATCAACAAATTAAATCGATTTTATAATCCATTAAAACTAACAACTCAGGTTTTATAAAATTATTTTTTGTAATGTTTTAAAATAAATTTTGAGAAAAACTTTCACAGAGAATAATTGCAATCTTTTGAGAGAGAAATCATTATGGGAAAAAAATTATATTCTTGGAGAAAAATTTTAAGAATCTTGGATCATTTAGTCTTGGTTGAAGAAATTTTATTGAGTTTCAAAACTTGTGTGATTTTGTTGTGAAATTAAATGTTGTTGTTCGTTTAATTCACTTAATTTTTGTATTGGTAATTGAAATTAGATATGGTTTCTAGTTTTTGTAAAGTAATAGTGTGTTACTTGCTTGTTAAAACTTGTAGGGTTCAAGATTTGAGTAATTAATGTCTTTTGTAGTGAAATATTTGTGGTGAGTGAAATCCTAGTTGGTGTAGTTAAGAAACTGAATGTAGCTATTGTGAAAGAGTGAACCAATATAAAAACTATTGTGTGATCTTCTATCTCTCTTTCTTTTAGATTTTTCACTTTTTATTAAACTATTCTTGATTGTTCAAAATTTTAACAAATTAATTTTCTGAATAGACGAAATTTAATTCATTTTTTTATTTATTTCAAAACTGTAATTGAATTTCAATTTGTTGTTTTGTATTCTAAAAATATTTTAATCGGTTAATATTTTAAAGAACTTCATTCTATATGTGTTTTTCAAGAAAGTTTTGAAAGTTCAATTTACCCCCTCCCCCCTCATCTCCCTCTTGAACTTCAGCTATCTTGTTTACAATTGGCATTTGAAGTTGGTTCTTGAAATTTATTGAAGATCTGGTCCTATTTTTGAAAATGGGTGAGTTTAAATTGCCTTTACTGATTATGTTTCTATTGATAGACCTATGTTTGGAGGTGTAAACTATCCTTTTTGGAAAGTAAGAATGAAAATCTCTATTGAATCAATTGATCGAGGTATTTGGGATGCAATTATGAATGATCCTTATGTGCCTACACATGTAATAGATAATAAACTTATTGAAAAGCCATGGGTTGATTAGTTTGAAGTTGAAAGTAAGAAAGCTCGATATGATAGTATAGAAAAGAATATTATATAACTTCTGCATTGAACTTGGATGAATGTTTTAGGGTTTCTCAATGTACTTCGGCCAAAGAAATATGGGATATCCTACAAGTGATTCATAAAGTTCCCTTGGATGTAAAAAGAGCTAGAAAACATTCCCTAATGATATAAGTTGATTTTAGAATTGTACATATTTTTAGAGGTTTCACTTGGATTAAGAATTGAATTAACATTTATGGTGATGACTCGGTGAGGATTGCCACTGGACACGAACTTAACCAAGTGGCTAACTAAGTATGAAGGTTCTCTTCAAATAGCAAAGGGAAAAGACTCACACAAAGGAAAATATGCAAGTGGAAATAAGAACTCAAAATAGAGTAGAATTGACGAAAATGAAAGACATGGAATTAGAGAAGGAGAAATGAAAACTTAGATGGTTGTAGTCATTCATGGAGGTGGAAGAATGGAGGAGCTCATGCCACTTGGAGGAGAGGAATTCCAAGATAAGTGATGAAGAGAGTTGCCACTTGAAGCATCTAGTCATGATAAGACTCAGAGAATTTTAGACACTTAAAAAATCACTCATGCAAAGTTTATTTACTCGAAATATGTTGTGAATTACAAGAGGTAAAGCCACCTATTTATAGCATGAGGTGCCATGAGCTTAGTGTGTGGAGGGAAATTTAAAATTCAAATTAAACATGTTTAGGCTCTTAATTTCGTGTCACTAAAAGTGGATCTAGGAGGGTCATACTTTTCACATTTAAGCATGTGCTTAATGTGGAAAGTGTGACCAGATGTACTCCTCTAGCTAGGGTTTCTAGAACCCTAAGCTAGGTTATTTTCATGGAACAATGTGAGCCCAATTTATTACATTTAATCATGTCTTATAAAAAGACTAAAAGAAAAACTAGTTGATTTCTGGTCCATGCTCAGGTGTTCTTCTCCTGAGAATCCTCTAAGAAATAATGGGATGTGCCTGGCCAAGCCCTAAGTTCGGTGTCATGTTCCTGGTCATCCTCCTAGAAGTTTAGGTTGGCTTAGTAGGTCCTCTGTCATTCAGAGTTTCATCATGCTCTCCGAGTTGGTGAGAATTCATCCACGAATTTGAAACACCTGCAAAAAAAAAAGGAGTCAGATTGCTCACATGAAAATTATTACTGCTTAGATATATGTGAGGTAAATCAAACTCATGTTTATTTTTGTTGATCCTTTTAATGATCTGGAAAGGTTTGTCGCCTCCGGGAAGAAGTGTGAACTTGCTTTGGGTTGAAAAGTGATTATTCAGTAAATGAATCCATACCTATTTCCCGGGTGCAAAGATCATCTCCTTTTCTCCCTTATAGAGTATTGAGGAGAAGGTGTGATGGAGGAGGGCTCAAGCTCACCACACTATGAAAGCCAAGCTTCCAAGGCTAGACGGTCTAGCCTATGATGAGGAGCGTCTAGACTCAAAGAGGAGCGTCTAGCCTATGATAAGGAGCGTCTAGGCCATGATGAGGAGCGGCTACATAAGGAGCATCAAGGAAGAGTCCTAGACCGTATAGCTTCACATACACATGGGACAAGCTACGGTTGAGAAGAGAAGGCCTTGTGCAAGTTACATGGAGGCCCATTAGGGGTGCTTAGTAATTAGAGTAGTGTAGAAAGCATATTTGAGTGAAACATTCTAGAAACTCTCTAGGTTTGGCCGGTCATGAGCACATGGCACATGTGCTTTGTGAATTGCATTTAATTTGGCTTTCATTTCATTAGACATTAGTTTAAAACTTACGGCCATTTAGCTTATAAATAGGAAGGCCTACACCTTGTATTTGCAAGTTTATTGTGAGTAAAGTTATGCTGCCATTTTGTGCCAAGCTTTGCTTCTCCCTAGAACTCTAGGCTCTAAACTTCACATCCTTCACCTTTCCTTGGGCTGGCCGAACCTCCCTATGTTCATACCTATCATGCACCTTCAAGATCAACATCACTCTTAGGAGGATCTTGCACACACACCTCCATAGCTTCCGCACCATTTTCTTACATGATTCAAGAAGACCTTCATGAAATTTGCCATCAAGGAGTATGAAAATTGGAAAATTTAACTACCCGGTGAAAAAAAAATTCAATGTGAATAAAGAAGTCCTCCCACACCCTAGGTTTTCCATAAATAAGGGATCTGAATATTTGATACATAGTTTTTGTGATCACTTTAGTTCGTTTCTCATAGTGGGGGTGGCAAGTGATTGAAAACATGAAGTTTGTTTCCTCTCTCAAATGCTTCAAACATTTAGAATTATCAGAAGATGGAGAAGACAAGAAAGGAGAATACCTTTTAGGATAGGAAAAAATTAATTTTGGACGAGTCAACATTACCTTTTTAACTTCTTTGTGCATGATGAGAAAACTTGTTTTGATTTTATCACTTTTCTTACCTTTTTTTACATTTTCTCTCTTTTTTTCATTTTTATTTGATCCTTATGAACTTCTTTTGGAGATAGAGGTTTTAATATAATTTTGTGCTCATGGAAGTTGAAAGAATTTTTTGTTCGTAAGTCCATCATGTAAATTTTTTCTATCATATTGCCAAGGCTTTCCCAAAAGAACAAGTGTTGCTTCCATTGGTACAACATCACACCAAACTTCATCCTTATATTTCCCAATGGCAAATGTTATGAGGACTTGTTTATTGACTACGATTTCATCCTCTTCACCAAGTCATTGTAATTTATAGGGTGGTATGAGAGATAGTGGGTAATCCAAGTTTATCCATTGCTCTAGTACTTGTCACATTAGCACAACTTCCCCCATCTATGATGATGGAAGATATCTTGTTTTTTTTATTATTTATTTAAAGCTTTCATGTTAGGTATCACTATGCTACTTGACATCTCAGTTAGGCTGACACCTCAAGTAACAACAATCATTTGCCATCACATGAAAAAAGTATTATTAAAAAAAAGAAAAAGAAAGAAAATACAAAAAATATGGTGGGACTAGACCAAAACCCGCGATTCTGGAAGATATCTTGTTGTTGATAAGATAATGGGTGTGAAAAATATTTTCTCTTTGAGATTCATCAAAAGATTTTTGAATTTGTCCCAACATTAGCCTTACCACTAACAAATCACCCTCACATGGTATTTCACATTCATCCTCACTTGGGGCTTTTGAAGAGGAAGGGGAGTTAGATCTTGAAGATTGCGAGCTATGATCACTTACTACTACCCTCCCCCTTTAAACAAAATTATTCTTGTACTAGGACAATTTGTAGCAATGTGCCGAAAACCTAAACATTTAAAACACTTAGTATTTGAGGTTTTGGTAGAAAATTTAGGATTAGAAGTATAAGGTATATCCTTAGAGTTCCTATTATGTAGGGTGGGTTCTCTGAGAAATTTGAAATAGATTTTTCATTTTAAAATTTGTTTTTATCCTTCCAAGATGTTTTGTAGAATCCATCATTGTGAGCATTTTTAAAAGAATTTTTCTTTGAAAGTTGTATTCCACCTTAATTGCTAGGTGGACCAATTATTCTAAAGAAGAATACTCATACAATTCTACCACATCTTGGATTTCTCTCCTTAACTCAGTCACAAACCTAGCTATTTTAGACTCACCACTTTCATCATGAACATTAACTTTGGTTAAGGTAATCTCTAAATCTTTAAAATACTCATTTACACTCTTATTTCCTTGATGAAGTCGTTGGAGCTTCGACAAGAGTTTCTTCCTATAATGAGGAGGAATGAACCGGGCGCACATACATTGCTTTAAATCATTCTGAGAAACCACGTTTGGCCTCTTGTTTAACCCAATGTCCATTACAGTCTCATGCCACCATTGCACGACATATTCCTCAAACTTTAGGAAGCTAATTTTACACATTGGCTATCATCTACACCATACACACTAAAAATTTGTTATACTTTTGCTTCCCATCCTAACTACACACTATGATCACTATTTCCATCAAAAGAAGGCAATTTAACACTAGGCATTTGGCTCTTGTGATGTTTATGATGCGCCTTTCTCCATAGTTTTGCACTCTCCAATCTTCATCATCTTCTTCTTAACTCCTGTACCGGTCAGATCACCGGGTGTGATGACGTGGGCAGTGAGTGACTATGTGAAGCGTGCTTAGAGGTACATTTGGTCGAGAGAAAGACGAGTAGTCAAGAAGTTAACATAGTCGCCATTCGTGGAAGCGGCGTTCTTTAGTGTACATAGTCGGTTGTCGCCGGAGTTCCATATCATCACCGTATTTGAGAATAGAAGATCAAGTGGTCAGGGA
This sequence comes from Phaseolus vulgaris, assembly GCF_000499845.2. NCBI lineage: Eukaryota > Viridiplantae > Streptophyta > Magnoliopsida > Fabales > Fabaceae > Phaseolus > Phaseolus vulgaris. Next base: position 23,894,454 of record NC_023752.2, read on the forward strand.
TCGCCGTAAGAAGCACATCGCCGGATGGTTCAGTAAATTTAGTTAAGACTGTTAGGAGGTTCAGGCGCGTAAGCATCAGCACAGAACATAGAGGTTAAGATACAAGGTAATCATGTCCTAGCATGAGAAGGGAGTTAGAGGAAGAAGCTTGCTCGTCGGTGATAGGGTTTCCCAGAATGGACATTCATTGATAGCGAGGTTTCCTTAGCTAGAACATGCATGGCGTGTCGGTGAAGAAGGTGGCACTTGCGACAGGCGATACCACAGAGATGGTGTACTTTGTTGCATCCCGGTACTTGCCTTGTTAGGTGAGCACTCCAGAGGGTGTTACGCGCTAGGTTACTCCTTGTATGGGTAACTTAGTCGCGTAACGAGATACATGGAAATGACGCTTGAGTTACTTTAGCCCCATATGATGACACGTGTAGAGTTGGATATGAGCCACGTGTCCAAAGTGTAACTGTCTGGAGAGAAAAAATGCCTAGGTATATGTTCCGTCCGGTTGACCTGGGACGTCTTCGTGCGCGACCTCAATCGTCAGCTAGGGACTCCTTCCCACTGGTTACCTGTGGATTCCTGCAGAGAAGGACAAAATGACGCCCTAACGGCCATTTGCACTCCGACGCTCAAGTCAGCCAGCAAGAAACACCAAAAACTATGCACCTCCGTATCGGAGCACCGCGTATGGCACTCTGAAGGTGGTGAAAAGGAAACTGTGTCTAGTGTGTATTTCTCCTTCTAGCAAAGATCTTTCCCTAGTCCCTTGTGCGTAACCTCAAGGCTCGAGCAAGCAACTAGAGAGTTTCTGGGAAATTTGCCAAAAGTTCCAACCCCCTTTCCAACATTCGAAGCGCTATTTAAGCTACCCCCGCATTCAAAGCACCTTAAAGCGCATTTAATTATAAAACGTAGCGCATTTAATTAGCGCATTTAATTATAAAACGCAACGCATTTAAGACGTTAAAAATGCTTGGGAGCCTTTATAGTACCTTAAATGCTCGAAACGGAAACTGTATTAAATGACTGTAATTACCTGGTACCTGGCTAAATGGCGTTTCTATTCTGACCTGGCTGCTGTACACGTTGATGGCCTCACAGCGCCATGACCCCAGATGGGGGCGTTTCTTCGTGTGAGTCCTCCTGCTTGGGAGTGCTATTACGCAAGGGGTGACTTTTTGGGTGCCAACTCATGCCCCCAATCATGTAGTCACTCACTTTGAGAGCGTATCTGCCTTCCTCTCGTACCCTGCACCTGGCTACCCTGGGCGTGACCCTCCTCTTGAGTCGTATCTGTCCCAAAGGCGTCTCTGGGGCGGCAGGGGTACTTCACAAGTCAGGCTGCCCTACACTGGTGCTATCACTATGGCCTTGAAGCCACCTTTCTCTTCACTTTATTACTACCCCGGATTATCGGGACCTGAGGCCTTCCCACGGCGTCGCTCCCTCCATGGTCTTTCCTACCCATGGGTATCGGGGAACCACACTGTGATTGGCTTGCTTTAGTGATATTTGATCTTGGCGACGCCCTGGTTGGGCGACGCCTTAACTGGGCGATGCCTTAACTAGGCGACGCCTTTACCTTGGCGACGCTTCCTCTTGCCGACGCTGGCACTTGGCGTCTCTTCACCTAGGCGACGCCCTATGTTGACTTTGACCCCAGACGTTGACTTTGACCTTGACTTTGTCAACGCCCGGATACGGGACGGTACAGTATAAAAGCTGAACTTAACAGAATTCCGGAGGTACGTATTCATTACGATTCATTTCTTAGATAGTGTACCGTCCCGTATCCGGGCGTTGACAAAGTCAAGGTCAAAGTCAACGTCGGGGGTCAAAGTCAACATAAGGCGTCGCCTAGGTGAAGAGACGCCAAGTGCCAGCGTCGCCAAGAGGAAGCGTCGCCAAGGTAAGGCGTCGCCTAGATGAAGGCATCGCCTAGATAAGGCGTCGCCCAACTAGGACGTCGCCAAGGTCAAATGTGATGGCATTTCATGAAGGTCTTCTTGAATCATGTAACAAAAAGTGGTGCGGAAGCTATGAAGGTGTGTGAGCAAGATCCTCCTAAGAGTGGTGTTGATCTTGAAGGTGCATGATGTGTATGAAGCTAGGGAGGTTCCGCCAACCCAAGGAGAGGTGAAGGAGATGAAGTTTAGAGCCTAGAATTCTAGAGAGAAGCAAAGCTTGGCACAAAATGGCAGCATAACTTTACTCACAATAAACTTGCAAATACAAGGTGTAGGCCTCCCTATTTATAAGCTACTTGGCCGTATGTTTTAAGCTAATGCCTAATGAAATGAAAACCAAATTAAATGCAATTCACAAAGCCATGTGCCATGTGCTCATGACCGGCCAAACCTAGAGAGTTTCTAGAATGTTTCACTCAAATATGCTTTATACACTACTCTAATTACTAAGCACCCCTAATGGGCCTTTATGCAACATGTACAAAGCTTTCTCTCTTCCATCCGTGGCTTCATTCAATTGGGCTTGAATATGCTTAGCCATTGACCTTGTGATAGGTTCTAGACGGTCTAGGTCTCCTCCTAGACGCTCCATGGGTAGCCTTTCCTCTTCACGTCCTAGACGCTCCATCCTTCTAGCTAGACGCTCATCATGGTCTAGACGCTCTTCATGGTCTAGTGTTGGGCTTTGGCTTTCATGGTTAGATGTGCTTGGCCCTCTTCCATCATCCCCTCCCCCTTGGAAAGGATTTGTCCTCAAATCCAGCTCGTCATCGTCATTGGTACCTACAAATGGAGAAAGGTCAATTACATTAAAAGTGTCATGTACTCCATATTCAAGAGGTAGGTCCAATTTATATGCATTGTTATTGACTCGCTTGAGGACTTAAAAGGGTCCATCACCTCGGGGACTTAGTTTGGACTTCCTTTGAGTTGGAAATCTATCTTTGCGAAGGTTAAGCCAAACTAAGTCTCCTTTCTCAAAAATTATTTCTCTCTTCCCTTTATTGTTGTATTTTGTGTACTTCTCATTTTGGTGTTGTATTTGGAGTTTAATCTTCTCATGCATTTTCTTTACAAAGTCAGCTTTGATTACTCCTTCCTTATGCACAAAATCTTGTGGATTAGGAAGAGGTATCAAATCCATGGGTGTGAGAGGATTAAAACCATATACTACTTCAAAAGGAGAAGCATTAGTAGTCTTGTGAACCACTCGATTGTAAGCAAATTCAATGTGGGGAAGATACTCATCCCAAGATTTGTGGCTGCCCTTCATGATAGCCCTAAGCATAGTTCCAAGAGATCTATTGACTACTTCGGTTTGCCCATCCGTTTGAGGATGACAAGAAGTTGAAAATTGTAGTCTTGTTCCAAGTTTACCCCAAAGAGTTTTCCAAAAGTGGCTTATAAACTTGGGATCTCTATCGGACACTATACTTCTAGGGAGACCATGGAGTCTCACCACTTCTCTAAAGAAGAGTTTAGAAATATTTTGAGCATCATCTACTTTGTGGCATGGAATAAAATGGGACTGATCCTGCCTGTTGACTAGAACGCTGGAAACTGCCTCGTCAAAGGATCGACGTGTACACCGCTTCACACCTCCGTTCCTCTTCGAGATCCACCTCAAGAACCTGCAACGAAACAGAGCGGCGCCGCTGCGGCCGATCGCACTCCAACGCCCAAGTCAGTGACCGAATCACCAAATACTAAGAGAACAAGAACCGTGCAAATCCTCTCTCACAGTCAGCTCTATGACTCGCAAGCGTAAAGAGTATAATTTGAACGTGCGTACCTTAGAAAGTTCGTTAAGAACTCTTACATACCTGGTTACTTTCTCTCTCCTGGCAGTTACAGACTTGGACACGTGGCTCATATCCAACTGTACACGTGCCATCATCTGGAGCCTCCTTGACTTGGGCGCTGCTTCTACTCTGGTTTTACTAAGTTACCTATGCATGGTACTGCCCAGTACATAGCCAACTTGGGAGTGCGATCTCTACTGGAACTGGCGAGTTAGGGTGCCTTCATACACCTTCCCTGTGGTCTCGCCGGCCGCCTTCATAATCTGCTTCTCCTTCATCTTCGGCGATGTGCTTTCTCTGGCGATCTCCAATCGCTTGGTCGCCTGAGTTTACACCTGGCGACTTCATCTTTAACCCGGTGATCGCCGCTTCTGGTATGCTGGAGATCGGAACACGCCAACTTAATAACTGGCGACTTCACGAGCCCCCCGACTTCCTTCCCTTCTGCCAACCTGGCGCCTTGCCAACACGCCTATACTGTGGCGGGATGCCACGTCATCTCTCCCGACTACCAGGGCGGTACAGGGACATTTTGCTAAAACGGTCCACTACCACAAAGATAGAGTCATGGCCTCTTGCAGTCCTAGGAAGTCCTAAAATGAAATCCATGCTAATGTCTTCCCAAGGAGCATTTGCAATCGGCAAAGGGGTGTAGAGTCTATGCGGCATTGTTCTAGACTTTGCTTTTAAACATGAGATGCATCCAGAACAATGTCGTTGGACATCTTTCCTCATGTGTGGCCAACAAAATTTTGCTTTTAAAAGATCTAGAGTCTTATCAACTCCAAAATGGCCCATGAGTCCCCCCTCATGTGATTCTTTGACAAGGAGTTTCCTATGTGTTCCTTGGGGAATGCAAAGTTTTCCCTCTTTAAAAAGATATCCCTCGGACACATAGTAACCTCCTTGCGCTCTATGTAGACATTGGGCATAGATGGATGAGAGTTCTTGATCTTCTTGGTAAAGCTCTCTTATGTGGTCAAATCCAAGAATTTGGGCACCCAATTTTGAAAAGAGTGTATGCCGTCTTGAAAGAGCATCGACCACTATATTGGTGCTTCCTTTCTTGTATGTGATTACATAAGGAAATTGTTCAAGAAATTCCATCCATTTAGCATGTCTCTTGTTGAGCTTGTGTTGGCCCTTTAAATATTTTAAAGACTCGTGATCACTATGGATGACAAATTCTTTGGACACAAGGTAGTGTTCCCAAGTCTTTAGGGCTCGCACAACAGCATAGAGCTTTTTGTCATAGGTGGGGTAGTTGAGGGTGGCACCATGGAGTTTTTCACTAAAATAAGCAATGGGGTGTCCACCTTGCAACAAAACTGCACCTATGCCTACCCCCGATGCATCACACTCTATCTCAAAAGTTTTGGAAAAATTTGGGAGAGATAGAATGGGTGCATTGGTGAGTTGAGCTTTTAGCCTTTGAAAGGCTTGCTCATGCTTTTCATTCCAACAAAATGCAACATCTTTTTTAACAAGTTCATTCAATGGAGAAGCTAGACTAGAAAAATTAGGCACAAACCTTATATAGAAGCTAGCTAACCCATGAAAACTTCTTACATCACTTACATTTTGTGCAGTTGGCCACTCGCGGATGGCTTTGATTTTCTCGGGATCTACATGCACCCCCTTTTTGTTTACTATGAAGCCTAAGAAAACTACACTATCTACACAAAAGGTACACTTATCCCTATTTGCAAAAAGACTATTTTTTCTAAGCACTAGAAGAACTTCCCTAAGGTGACTTAGATGGTCTTCTAGGGTTTTACTATATACTAAGATATCATCAAAATAAACTACTACATATTTACCTATACAATCCCTCAAGGTGTGATTCATAAGCCTCATGAATGTACTTGGGGCATTAGTAAGCCCAAAGGGCATCACCAACCACTCATATAATCCAAATTTGGTCTTAAAAGCGGTTTTCCACTCATCACCCTCCTTGATTCGAATTTGGTGATATCCACTTTTAAGGTCAATTTTGGAGAATAGAGTTGACCCATGCAATTCATCAAGCATATCGTCAAGCCTTGGGATTGGATGCCTATACTTGATGGTGATGTTGTTGATTGCTCGACAATCACAACACATGCGCCATTTTCCATCCTTTTTGGGCACCAACAAGACAGGTACAACACAAGGGCTTAGGCTCTTTTGAACCCAACCCTTCTCCAACAAGTCTTGAACTTGTGATTCTATCTCCTTTGTTTCCTCGGGGTTGGTTCTATAAGCAGGCCTATTTGGTAGGCTTGCCCCCGGAATGAAGTCAATTTGATGTTCTATCCCCCTAAGAGGAGGAAGCCCAATGGGCCCCTCATGGGAGAATAGATCTTCAAATTCACTTAAAAGGTTTTCTATTTGAGGAGGTAAATTCATAAGTTCACTACTAGTGGCAGTGCATGTAAGTGCTCCTTTACAAAAGATAAGGCTTGGTTGTTCAACAAGAAGCAAATTTTCAAAAACGTTTTCAAGAGGCTTTTCTTGTTGACCAACCTTGTGGGAAGGAACACTCTTCTCCCACGCCTTCCTATCCGTAAGGATTTTCTCTTTTTCTAGCGCTCTTTTTTTTTTGTTTTCCTCATCCCTTTTTTGCTTCATTTGTATTTGGTCTTTTACCACTTGAGAATGTGGTAAGGGACTAAGTACAAACTTTTTATACTTGTGGGTGAAGGAAATTTCGTTAGTGAGACCATCATGCAAGGTTTTCTTATCAAATTGCCATGGTCTCCCTAATAAAATATGACAAGCTTCCATAGGTACTACATCACATAAAACCTTATCTTTGTAGTTCCCTATGGAAAACTTGATTTCCACTTGCTTGTCTACATGTAGTTCCCCATTTTCATTAAGCCATTGAAGTTTATATGGTTTTGGGTGAGGAACTACTTGTAGCTTAAGCTTTTCCACCATCCTAGCACTACAACAATTGCAACTAGATCCACTATCCACAATGAGAGAGCATATGTTTTCTAAAACATTACATCTTGTATGAAATATGTTCTCTCTTTGTGTTTCAATGGATGTGCTAGGGTGATTGTTGAGGGTTCTCCTAATCATAAGCAATTCTCCCTCTAGTGGAGCTACCCTCTCATCCTCTCCCCCCTCTTCTCTCTCACTAGGCTCATCCTCGCCACTAGTGTACTCGTCTACACCCTTAAGAAACAAAGTCCTTTGGTTTGGACATTGTGCTTGCACATGCCCTCTACCATAGCACTTAAAACACTTGACATCTCTAGCTCGGATGGGTGGGGTGGAGGTTTCTTTGGTAAAAGGTTTGGTAGGTTCTTTTGGTTTTTCTTTTGATGTACTACCCTCCCTTCTAAACTCTTTCTTGGGATAAAAGTTAGAGTAAGGGCTCACCTTTTGACTTGATGTTTTGAGTAAAATTTGTTGCTCAACTTTAATGCAAAGTTGAACCAAATCATTCAAGTCTTGGTAAGGTAAGAGCTCCACTCTATCTCTTATCTCAAGTGATAGGCCACTAAGGAACCTAGCTATTGTGGTATCCTCCTCTTCTCTAATGGAGGCTCTCATCATGTAGAGCTCCATTTTTTGTCTATACTCTTCCACACTCATGTTTTTTTGTTGGAGTCTTTGGAGCTTGTCCATCAACTCCCTATGGTAGTAGGAAGGTATGTGTCGGCGTCTTAGGGCTCCCCTAAGGTCATTCCAATATGTAATGGGAGGTTCCCTATGAAGACGCCTTTCTCTTTCGAGAGAGGTCCACCAATACATGGTCTAGACGCTCATCATGGTTTAGACGCTCTTCATGGTCTAGTGTTGGGCTTTGGCTTTCATGGTTAGATGTGTTTGGCCCTCTTCCATCAAAATGTCACCAAGGCAAGGCAATCACAGTGTGGCCCTCCGATACCCATGGGTCGGAAAGACCATGGAGGGAGCGACGCCGTGGGAAGGCCTCAAATCCCGATAATCCGGGGTGGCAATAAAGAGAAGAGAAAGGTGGCTTCAAGGCCATAGTAATAGCGCCAGTTTAGGGCAGCCTGACTCGTGAAGTGCCCCTGCCGCCCCAGAGACGGCCTTGGGATAGATACGACTCAAGAGGAGGGTCACGCCCAGGGTAGCCAGGTGCAGGGTACGAGAGGAAGGCAGATACGCTCTCAAAGTGAATGACTAGATGTTTGGGGGCATGAGTTGGCACCCAAAAAGTCACCTCTAGCGCAGATGCACTCCCAGGTAGGAGGATTCAGACGAAGAAATGCCCCCAGATGGGGTCACGGCGCTGTGAGGCCCTCCACGTGTATAGCAGCCAGGTCAGATTAGAGACCCCATTTTGTCAGGTACAAGGTAATTAAGGCTATTTAATACAGTTTCCGTTTCGAGCGTTTAGGGTACTATAAATGCTCCCAAGCGGATTTAACGTCTTAAATGCGCTACGTTTTATAATTAAATGCGCTTTAAGGCGCTTTGAATGCGGGAATAGCTTAAATAGCGCTTTGAATGTTGGAAACGGGGTTGGAACTTTTGGCAGATTTTCCAGAAACACTCTAGTTGCTTGCTCGAGCCTTGAGGTTACGCACAAGGGACTAGGGAAAGATTTTTGCCAGAAGGAGAAAACATAAACTAGACACAGTTCCTTTTTACCACCTTCAGAGTGCCATACACGGTGCTCCGATACGGAGGTGCAGAGTTTTTGGTGTTTCTTGCTGACTGACTTGAGCGTCAGAGTGCAAACGGCCGCTAGGGCGCCCTTTTGTCCTTCTTTGCAGGAATCCACAGGTAACCAGTGGGAAGGAGTCCCTAGCTGACGGTTGAGGTCGCGCACGAAGACGTACCAGGTCAACCGAACGGAACATTTGGCGCCCACCGTGGGGCCGATATAAAACATCAGTCCCATCGCAAGTTTGAGAAGACCTATCAAGTCACAGTAACGTTGGAGGAGGTTTGAGGAGACAGTGAAGAATGGCCACCACTAGACGAGGTACTGCACGCGCGGCAGGTGAAGAACTGTCCATGCAGCAGGTCCTGGAGATAATGCGGGGGCTGCAAGATGATATGGCGGAGTCGAAGATGGAACAGGAACGCATGCAGGCGGATCTCAAAGCCTCGCATGTGAGGAACGAAGAGCTCCATCGTATAAATGAGGAGCTGCGCTGAGGTTTGCGGAATAATCGGGGGCAACGTGAACATGATGAGATGGAGCACCTCACCCCGCCAAGGGAGTTTTCCACTCCCTTCTCACAGGAAATCCTGGATGCAGTGATCCCCAACACGTGCGCAGGACCCAAGGTGATCTTCACCGGGATGGAGGATCCTGAGGCGCATCTCTCTGCATTTCACACACAGATGGTCCTGGTAGGCGGCTCCGGTGCTGCCAAGTGCAAGCTCTTTATGAGCACCCTGACGAGAATGGCTATGGATTGGTTTATCAGCCTCCTGGACGGCCATATCACCTCCTTCCGACAACTGTCGCGGTTGTTCAGGGAACAATACCTGGCAAACAAGGCCCCGTCGCCGGTTTCCTACGATCTGTTTGATGTGAAACAGTATCAAGGGGAGACCCTAAAGGAATACATCAACCGCTTCGGGGCCCAGGTAGTAAAGGTTGGTACTTCAGAGGAGCCCATGATTGTGTACGCGTTCGTAAAAGGTGTATGCCCCGACCCTTTTGGCGAATCCATCATTCGCAACCGCCCTAGGACTTTCGTTGAAATACGACGTCGGGCGGTGGAACATATCGCTTCTGAGGGAGAGGTGTGTGAGAAGCACACCAGCGTCGTGCCCTCACGCCCGAGAGCACAGACGCGAACTCAACCCGTCAGGGTCAACGAGACCACGACTGGAAGGAAGAAACCAGAGGGGAAACGCCCCTACCAGGCCAGAAAACCCCAGCCCGGGGTCCAGCAGGAGGCGATCGCCCGACCAGAGAGAGGGCAAGGCCGGCGAGATACAATTTTGTGGTGGAATTGAAGGACCTGATCGCAGTGCCTAATATAGCTGAGAGGATGAGGCGACCGACGAAGACTGATAAGGTGTTAGGGCCTCGGAAAGAATCTTGGTGCGAGTTCCACTAGGCTTTCGGTCAGCACATTGATAACTGTCTGTCGCTGGGTTACCAGCTAGATGAGCTGGTGAGAACCGGGTTTTTGAAGGATTATGTCGCAGAACCCACCACGACTGCCGCCCTGCTCGCGCCAACGAAAGAACAAGCACACGAGATGCCGGTTCTCGGCGAGGTCCACACCATAGCTGGAGGTTTTTCCGGCGGGGGACCCACCGCCTCCCAGCGAAAGAAATACGCGAGGGGGTTCAACTCGATTGAGGAGAGAATCTCAGGTGATCCGTGGGAGTCGGACCTCGTGTTCACGACGGCGGATCTGCGAGATGTCGTGTCGCACGGCAATGACCCCGTGGTCATTTCGGTTGTCACGGCTGGAAGAAAAGTGCACAGGGTTCTAGTTGACCAGGGAAGTTCTGCGGACGTCATGTTCTGGTCGACGTTCAACAAGTTGCGGTTATCTCCCGACCTTCTGAGGCCCTATACAGGGTGCCTGTATGGGTTTGCAGATAACCAAGTGGAAGTCCGAGGGTACTTGCAGCTGAGGACAACGTTCACAGATGGAGAGGCCTCGCATACCGAAAGCATCCGGTACTTGGTCGTAAACGCCAACTCCGCCTACAACGTCTTGTTGGGCAGGCTGACGTTGAATAGGCTGAATGCAGTGGCCTCCACGCGCCATATGAAGATGAAGCTGCCAGACCTCAGTGGCAAGGTGATAGTCATCAAGTCGGACCAGGAGGAGGCGCGAAAATGTTATGAGAACAGCCTGAAAACGAAGAGAGGCGTGTTCATGGTGTATGAGCGTCCGCCAAGTGCAGACACGACGATCATTGAGGCGACGCCCGCTGGGTCAACGCCTAACGAGGCCATACCCATGAGGGCGACGCCCGAAGCAGACACACCCATGGAAGAAGGCCCTGACGACACAGCGCCCGTGGAAGAGGCGGCGCCCCTTGAGGACAATATCAGGGATCAACAGGCGACTAATGCCGTGGAGAGGGAGATTGGTGGCAAAATGTTTAAGCTAGGGCGTTTGCTGAGCCAGGAAGAGCAGGAGGGGGTGGCAGGGGTGATTTCACGCCACTTGGATGCTTTCGCATGGTCTGCCTCGGATATGCCCGGCATCGACCCTGATTTCCTATGTCATCACCTCAGCATGGACGCCACGGTCCGCCCTGTCCGCCAGAGAAGGAGGAAGTTTAATGAAGAGAGGCAGCTGATGGTAAGGGAGGAAACGCAGAAGCTGCTGAGTGCTGGCCACATCAGGGAGATCCAATACCCTGAGTGGCTAGCCTACGTCGTCCTGGTGAAGAAGGCGAATGGGAAGTGGAGGATGTGCGTGGACTTCACGGACTTAAATAAGGCGTGCCCGAAGGACTCGTACCCACTGCCCAGCATCGACGCGTTGGTGGATAGTGCATCCGGCTGCAAGGTGCTAAGCTTCCTGGATGCATTCTCGGGATACAACCAGATCAAAATGCACCCGAGAGACGAGAGCAAAACTGCATTCATGACAGAGACTTGCAGTTACTGTTATAAAGTAATGCCTTTTGGGCTGAAAAACGCGGGCGCCACCTACCAAAGGCTGATGGACAAAGTCCTAGCGCCCATGTTAGGAAGGAATGTGTACGCCTACGTGGATGATATGGTAGTGGCGTCGAAGGATAGGGCACAGCACGTGGCGGACCTAGAGGAGTTGTTCGTCACTATATCCAAGTACCGCCTCAAACTAAACCCCGAGAAGTGTGTCTTCGGGGTAGAGGCCGGTAAGTTCCTAGGTTTCATGCTCACGGAGAGGGGAATAGAGGCGAACCCCGACAAATGCGCGGCAATTATCGCCATGCGAAGCCCAACGTCAGTAAAGGAAGTGCAGCAGCTGACGGGGCGGATGGCGGCGCTCTCAATGTTTGTTTCTGCAGGAGGAGAGAAGGGGCACCCATATTTTCAGTGCCTCAAGAGAAATAGTCGTTTTGCATGGACTGACGAATGCGAAGCGGCTTTCATCAAGTTGAAGGAATACCTGGCGACGCCACCAGTCCTCTGCAAACCGGTGGCAGATGTGCCCCTCCGGCTGTACTTCACAGTGACAGAGCGAGCTATCAGCTCAGTGCTGGTCCAGGAGCAGGACCAGATTCAAAAGCCCATCTATTTCGTAAGCAAGGCCTTACAAGGCGCGGAGACGAGATACCAGGCGTTGGAGAAGGCAGCATTGGCGGTGGTGTTTTCAGCCAGGAGGCTCCGTCATTACTTCCACAGCTTTACGGTGGTAGTGATGACGAACCTCCCTATACAGAAGGTGCTGCAGAAGCCTGACGTAGCTGGAAGGATGGTGCGCTGGGCGGTGGAATTATCAGAATTCGACATCCAGTATGAGCCCAGAGGATCCATCAAAGGGCAAGTATACGCGGATTTTGTGGCAGAACTCTCGCCCGGAGGTGAACAATAGGTGGAGGCGGGCTCGCGGTGGTTACTCTCGGTTGATGGCTCCTCCAATCAGCAGGGAAGTGGTGCGGGAATAGTCTTGGAGGGACCCAATGGCGTGTTGATCGAGCAAGCTCTGCGCTTCGCCTTCATGGCAAGTAATAATCAGGCTGAATATGAAGCCCTGATTGCAGGAATGCTCCTAGCTAAAGAAATGGGCACGCAGAACCTCTTGGTAAAAAGTGATTCCCAACTGATTACAGGGCAAGTGTCGGGTGAGTTTCAAGCGAAAGACCCACAGATGGCGGCATATCTGCAATACGTTCAACTGTTGAGAGGAGCATTTAGCGCTCTTGAGCTAGTACATGTCCCAAGGGAACAAAATGCCAGAGCTGACCTGCTTGCCAAGCTGGCCAGCTCAGGCAAGGGGGGTAGACAGAGGACAGTGATCCAAGAGATGCTCAAAGCTCCGCGTAAGTTTGTGGAAGATAACAGGGTGGATGTCCTCCAGATTTGTACAGCAAGAGGGAGGCCAAGGAGTCATTGCTCTTTGACCCAAGATACGCTGAAGACGCCCCGCATCAGCGCATATGCGGAAACGCCCGAAGAAGGAAGGCAGATGCAGATATGTGCCTTAGCCGAAGGAGACACCTGGATGACGCCATACAGACGATACCTGGCGGATGGGGCTCTCCCAGTGGAGCCTGAAGAGGGTAAGAAGGTTAACAGAAATGCCGCAAGATACACTCTGGTGGACAGAGTGTTGTTCAGGCACGGGTTCACTCACCCTATCTTAACGTGCGTGAGCGGCGACGAGTGTACCCGAGTAATGGCGGAGCTCCACGAAGGCATCTGTGGGAGCCACGTATGGGGAAGATCCTTAGCCTCTAAGGTGGTACGCGCAAGTTTTTATTGGCCAACAGTGAAGGAAGATTGCGTGCGACACGCCCAGCGTTGTAAGCGATGTCAAAAACACGCCGACTGGCATAAGGCGCCGCCAGAAGAGCTGCGATCCATATACAGCCCGTGGCCTTTCCATACCTGGGGGATTGACATCTGATCCTGTCGGTAACTCGAACGTGGAAGAATCGCTTCGTAGCACTCTCTGCCCTGTCTACGCGACTGCGTCTTCTGCAGAATCACCCTCAGAACCTTCTCTTGGATCTCCAAATGTGACCTGCAAAAAACACAGACGGCGCCTCTGGCGGCCGTTTGCACTCCGACGATCAAGTTAGTCCACAGAACCACCAAATCAGAAAACTAGTAGTGTGTGTGAAAAACTCTTGCTCTCTGTTTTTCGTATCCCCCACTTCTCTCCCTGATTCCTCCTTTTATCTCTCTGTCTCTGTTTCTGGGCATAACAGAATTCTGTTATGCTTTTCTGGCATGTGTCAGAAACCTGTTACGCTTTTCAGAGACAGTGTACCTGCAGAATCAGAGAGTGTGGGTGTCTGTGCGTGTCCGTGCGTCTCTGCGCTGGGCTGCGCCTGTCTGTACCCTTAATGGTACGGAGTGCACCTTTGTCTGGACCGCACCCCTCTCAGATGGTGACACGTGGAGGCCTGCAACTCACATCTAACCACACACGTGTCATTTACTGGAAGGGCTCTAGCGCTTCTCTTTGTGTGCCTAAGTTACGCCCTTGCGGAGTAGCTTAGGATATTTCTCTTATCTGGGTAAATCGCATTCTCTTAGGAGAACGTCGGGTGTGGCTGGTCTAGGCACACTCACCAAACGTTGCTCTCTGCGTAGGCGACTTACCCTTCACGATGCCACGCACGTAATGGGTTGAGGGAATCACCAATCACTGACTGGTTTACTAGTTCCCTCAGGCCACTCTCGTGCATGATTCCCTGAGGTGTGCTCATGCGAGATCCATGCGTAACGCTCTCGCTGGGAACCTCAGTCCCAGTTTAACTGCGTGTACCACGAGACCCCGATGACAATACACCCGATGACTGATCAGTGTTTATTCGCTTCTCGCGCTCTGCCTCCAGGCGCGAGTCTGAGAACTGGTCCGTTGGTGGCCACTTGGCTACTGACCACCGATCACCATTCTAGATGATCTGTCCCCCGACCTCTCTGCCGCCTGATCTGTCGGTGGTCGCTTGGTTACTGACCACCGATCACCGCTTTTGGCGATCGTTTCCCTGACCTCTCTGCCACCTGGTCCACGTGTCACCCTGCGAGTGGTCCACGTGGTTCTCTGCTGCTGACGTCATCGACTACCGATGACCGATCGGATCACAAGCCCCGCAGTCTCGAGTCGAGAACTCCTTCTCAGCGAAGAGACTAAGTGGTCGTGCCCTCAGTCCACGTGGCAAGTGGGGCTGCCTCACGTGCCACCTCACGTGCTGCTTCTTTAACGTTTGGACTTCCTCTCTTGATCTCGCGACACGTGGCCCCATCGACGGCCAGCGCTGTGCGTCGCTAGCGCTTCTCTTATTCAAATTGGCGCGCTCCTTTACTGTTCTTTCATCTTCTTCATTCGACTCCCAGACTCTCTGCGAACTTTCCTCTGCGCACCTTTCTTTCCTCAAATTCTCTGCTGCCAAATCTCTTGCGATCATCTAAAGGTATGGTTTTTCTTCTCCCTGACCCCTTTTTGGTCATCTTTACCGATTGCATTTATCATTCTGGTTATCATGCATTCATCTTCTCTATTTCCCTCTCTCGAACCCGCGCTAGGGTTTTTCACCCCCTCGCTCTGGCTTCTGCTTCTTCTTCTTCTCTTTTCACCTGGGCATCTCCTTCTCCTTTCCTCTCTCTGTTTTCACAGAAACATTCATCATTCCCTCTTCTTCCATTCATTCTGACTTTCGTTTTTCCTCCATTTGCAGCTATCTCGCGATGGCTCGCTTGAAACAAACTGCGCGTATAGTTGCCTCCTCCTCTGGTGCACAGCCTTCCGCGAGTGCGCCAGCTTCACCACCGCCTGTTGCTACTTCCTTCCATGACAACGCCAGGGTCTACGAATGGGCCTCCCTGGCGTTGCTCGCTGAAACCTCCACTCTACTGCCTCAGGGCCACCTCACGTCCTTGCTGAGCCACAATCCTGATGAGCCTTCCTGCGCCATCGACAGGGAGAATGATTTCAATATCCGAATTCGCATTCCTCCTCGAGGAATGCCCATCTGCGCGGATGACAGGGCCACCAATGGGGTGCCCTTTGTCTTCATCTACTCCGCTATCTTAAAGAGGTTGAAGCTGCGCCTCCCTTTCACCTTCTTCGAAAAGGAGCTGATGATGGAGTTAAACGTCGCGCCTTGTCAACTCCATCCAAATGCCTGGGCCTTCATCCGGGCGTTTCAAATCCTCTGCAGTCATTTCGGGCACAACGCCTCCGTGGACGTGTTCCTCTACTTCTTCGAAGCGAAGAACCCTGGGGACAGGTCCTGGGTTAGCCTGAACGGGGTTGCTGGGAGGGTGCTCCTGGGCCTGTACCAGCAATCCTTCAAAGACTGGAAGGGCAGATTCTACATGATATCTGCTACCCCTCAAAGTCCAAATCTGCTCGAGGGATACCCCCTCTACTGGGTTCCTGGAGTTGAATTCAAGAAGTCTAGGGACCTCGAAGCTATGGCCCCCTACGAGCGCGAGCTATGTGGGCTGCTCCTAGGGGCCAAGTACAACTCCGCCCGCCTCATCAAAGATGAATTTGATGTGGTGGCTCTGAAGAAATATATAGGTAGCTCTTCTTGCACTTCTTAGGATACTTGTCTCTCCTCATGCATGTTTTTATGTGCTTTTTGACTTACTTGCATAACTTGGCCAACTAACCCTTCCTTTTCTCGTCTATGCAGACTCAATGACGGGGAAAGACAGGAAGCTGGCCTTGCTGGAGCTTGCCAAGCGTCGGGGAACCAAAGGCACTTGGTCCTCCTCTTCTACAACTGAGCCCATCGCAGCCCCTCCACTCTCGGTCGCGCCAGCTGAAGGCCCCGAGCAAGGAAAGAAGAGGAAGAGGCTGGTGAAGGCTTCCACTTCACTTGCTGCTGCTACTGTCGCCTCAACTGAAGAGGAGAGCTCTGGCTCTCCTCTTATACACCGTCAGAGGAAGAAGGCAGCAGTTGAGGGGGCTTCGTCTCTCCGGCCTGGAGAGATCGAGGTAGTGGAAGTAGAGGAAGGGTCTTCCCCACCTCCCTGTGCTCAACCTGCTTCAGAGCCCTCCAGTCTTCCTTCTCCAGGCCAGCAGTTGCCTCCAACTTCCCAACTGCCATCAGTTGCCTCCAACTTCCCAACTGCCATCTTCCCCCCCAGCAGGCCAATCACCTGGTCCACCTGCTCATCCTGCCGGGGGTCCACCACCACCACTGCCAATCCCCACCGCCACTGCTGAAGGTGGGGGGTCCAGCTTGCGCCCAAGCACTTCTGGGGCCAACCACGAAAACTTCAGTAGGGTCATCACCCTGGTTCGACAACTCATAAGCAACCGGGAGCTTGTCGAGTGGAGTGGTGATGAGGTGGATATGCACCTGGCCAAGCAGGTAGTGCTCTCTCTGGAGTTTTCCACCCAGCATCGCAAGCAACTAGCCCTGGAGAAGAGGGTGAAGGATCTTGAGCACGACAAGGAGTCACTGCGAAGTGACTTCGAAGCTGCCCAAGAATCTGTGGAGTTGATGCGGGGCATGGTGGAGAAAGCTAGGAGGGAGTACCTAGCGCAGGTCCAAGAGACCATCAAGACAGAGATCTTGATGGGGCAAGCTGTTAGTTCTTAGGACTGCACGGTGGTAGAGCTGCGGGCCGAGTCCTCCTCCCTACGCCAACTGAATTCTCAATTAGTGGGGGAGCTCGAGTCCACCAAAGAAGCAGCTGCTGCTGGGGAGAAGAGACTCGAGGAGGTGGTGGGCAAACTGTCTGAAGCTACCTCCTCCCTTGCTACCGTCACCACTGAGAGGGATGCTGCGGAGGCCTCAAAGCAGAAACTGGAGGCGGAGAATGCTGATTTGATGAATGTGGGTGCTGATGCCCTTACTGATGGATTCGAGCTAGCACTCGAGCAAATCAGATGCGTTCTCCCGGACCTGGACCTCTCGCAGTTCAGGATCTATCATGAAGTGGTAGATGGAAAGCTCATCCCTCCTGCCCCTTAATCTTTTCTCTTCTCTTGTAAATTTAACTTCTGCACAAATTTTCTTACTGCTCCAAAATTTGTATAAGACTTGACGGTGAATACAAATTCTCAATGCTTCTTTTCTTGCATAAGTTTCTTCCCTTGTATTTTCTTTGAGCTTCACTTATCTTTATGCGCGCGACTAACTGTTAGCTAGCTTAGGTTCAGCGCGATCTTGGGCTTTATCTTTCCTTTTGCACACGACTAAATGTTAACCAGCTTAGGCTTAGCGCGATCTTGAGCTTTGTCTTTCTCTTTGCGCACGACTAAGTGTTAACCAGCTTAGGCTTAGCGCGATCTGCTTCTCTTATTCTTTCGCTTCTACTTGATCACGAATGGCTATTCCCTTAGCTTGGTGTTTGACAGTCCTCGTGCGCTGCTTCACACCACTAACCAATCACTGACGACTCATCAGTGATCGTTCTTCGATCTTCACCTAGTTTCCCTGTTGCTCTAGCGCTAAGTGCATAGAGAACCTTGACATCGATCGCTCGAGGTGATGCCTTGTTCTGGGGAAATAAAAGTGTTTCTCGCTAACCCCTCTTACTTTCCCCAAGGTCATCACCCTTCGGGGCGTTGAGTCGTTCATTCCCTGCCTCACTCCTGGGGTGAGAAGGGTTTCGGACTAAGAGCTTTACTGGGCCAGTACTGGTGCATGCCAAGCGGGTAAGGACGTTTTGTCAAAACCTTTCCTTTCCCTCCCTTGGTCTTACTAGCATCCCTGGCTTTTCAAACCTTTAACTGCTTGCGCTCACACCTGGGGTGAGGAAGACTTGGATCGGTGCCAGTACTTGCGCCTAGGGCAAGTAGGGCCTGACCAATCGCCTGCACTTGCACCTGGGGCAAGGAGGACTTTAACCTTAATACTTGAGCACACTTGATATGCTGGAAATTTTTCTTTAATTGGGTGGCCTCGTTAAAAACCCTCCTTAGGGAAAAGAGTGCCCCCTTGTCTGTTCAACTGTTTCCACCACATACAAGGCATGTATTTTTTAGCGCGAGAACGCCATTACTGTACAATTTTAACTGAAATAAAATTTTAAATGGGTGGCGTTCCACGTTCTGGGGATTGCTCCTCCCTCCAGAGTCTCTAGGCGATAGGCTCCGTTCTCCAATGTCTCCACCACTCTGTACGGGCCTGTCCACTTTGGGGACAACTTGTTCTGCATGTCGTTCTGGTGCACCTTTCTCATCACCAGATCACCTTCCTGGAAGCGCCTGGGCCTCACTTTAGAGTTGTGCCTCCACTCTACTCTTCTCTTCACAGCTTCAGCACTGACTCTGGCCTCTTCTCGCACTTCGTCTAGCAGGTCCAAATTCACCTTACGCTCTTCATTGGACTCTTCAGCAACGAAGTTCAAGAATCTGGGGGAGCTCTCCTGTATCTCCACAGGAATCATGGCGTCTGTCCCATAGACAAGGCTGAAGGGTGTCTCATGGGTGCTGGACTGTGGGGTGGTGTGATAAGACCATACAATTCTGGGGACCTCCTCTGCCCAGCCTCCTTTGGCCTTGTCTAGTCTTCGCTTCAGCCCCCTGAGCAGTACTCGATTTGCTGACTCCACCTGCCCATTGGTTTGTGGGTGTTCCACTGAAGCGAAAACCTGTTGTATCTTTAACTCTTCACACATCTTCCTCAGCTGATGACTTGTGAACTGGGTGCCATTGTCGGAGACCAGCCTCTTGGGTATTCCGAAGCGGCAGACAATGTTCTTCCAGACGAAGTGCTCGACTTTCTGTGCGGTGATGTGTGCGACTGGCTCTGCCTCCACCCACTTGGTGAAATACTCGATGGCCACGATGAGGAACTTCATCTGCCTCACCGCCAGGGGAAAGGGTCCCAGGATGTCAATCCCCCATGTATGGAATGGCCACGGGCTATGGATGGATCTCAACTCCTCAGGGGGTGCCTTGTGCCAGTCTGCATGCAGTTGACACTATTTGCAACGCTGAGCAAACCTTATGCAGTCTTCCTTCAACTTTGGCCAGTAGTACCCCGCGCGGAGTACTCTACTTGCTAAAGCGCGACCACCTACGTGGCTTCCGCACACCCCGTATTGCAGCTCAGACATGAGTCTGGTGCATTGCTCGCCGTGCACACAGATCTGCACAGGGTGAGAAAATCCAAATCTAAAGAGGCTTCCATCTATAAGAGTGAACTTACTTGAACTCCTCTTTATCTTTTTGGCCTCTGCCGCATCGAGCAGGAGTACACCATCTTCTAAGTATAGCTGGTATGGCGTCATCCAGGTGTCGGGTTCCTTCCCCGCGTGGACCTCCATCGACTCATCGGTCTTTGACGGTCGCGATCTCACCCTCGGTGCTCTCAGCGTTTCTTGGGTCAACGACCGATGACCGATCGTTAGACGCTCCATTGGCTTGTATATATGAAGTACCTGGTTGTCCGACACGAACGCACGTGGCACCTTCAGGGTCTCCTGAATGACGGTCCTCTGCTTCCCCCTTTGCCTGAGCTGGCCAGCTTTGCAAGCAGGTCTGCTCTGGCATTTTGCTCTCTTGGCACGTGCACTAATTCAAACTCAGCGAAGGACGTCTTCAGGAGCCGCACATACTCCAGGTAGGTTGCCATCTGGGGATCCTTTGCTTGGAACTCCCCTGTAACCTGCCCGGTGACCAGCAAGGAGTCGCTTTTGGCCAGCATATTTCTTGCTCCCATTTCTCTTGCTAGCAACATTCCTGCGATCAGGGCTTCATACTCCGCCTGATTGTTGCTAGCTTTGAAGGCGAAGCGAAGGGACTGCTCGATCAGTACCCCGTTTGGTCCCTCCAGGATGGACTCCCGCGCCGCTCCCCTGCTGATTAGAGGAGCCATCCACCGATAATACCCATCGGAAGTCTAATCCTTCTCAGGTGTCGCGATTGACGACAGCTCGACGACAAAGTCCGCGAACACCTGCCCCTTGATCGGTCCTCGGGGCTCGTACTGGATGTCAAATTCTGACAATTCCACCGCCCATTTGACCATCCTTCTTGCTACATCAGGTTTCTTCAATACGTTCTGGATAGGCAGATCAGTCATCACCACCACTGTGAAGCTGTGGAAGTAATGCCTGAGTCTTCTGGCTGAAAACACCACCGCCAGAGCAGCCTTCTCGAGGGCCTGGTACCTTGTTTCAGGGCCTTGCAGCACCTTACTCACGAAGTAAACAGGCCTCTGGGCCTGGTCCTGCTCTTGCACCAGGACTGAGCTGACTGCTCTCCGTAACAGCAAAGTATAGACGAAGAGGGATGCCTACCTGGGGCTTTCGCAAGACTGGTGGGCTCGCCAGATACCCCTTTAACTTGAGAAGGCCTCCTCGCACTCCTGTGTCCAGAGAAATCTGCTGTTGCGTTTGAGACACTGGAAGTATGGGTGACCTTTCTCCCCTCCAGCGGACATAAACCGGGACAAAGCCGCCAAGCGACCGGTGATCAAGCAGAGTATGAGGCGCTTATTTCCATAGCTTGTTGAATGTTGGCCAGAACATGACATCCGCCGAGCTTCCTTGATCTACGAGTACTCTATGCACCCGTCTTCCTGCTGTGATGAGAGAAATGACCACAGGGTCGTTGTCGTGCGGGACAACGTCCCGTAGGTCAGCTTTCCTGAAGATAATGTCCACCTCAGGGTAATGACTCTCATTCACTGCATCTACCGCCATCACCGATCGAGTGTATCTCCTTCTTTGTGAAGTTGTGCATCCCCCACCAGAGAAGCCTCCAGCGATCGTCTGCACTTCCCCATGCACAGGGACTTCATGCTGTTGCTCTCCAGTTTGGGATCCTGACGCGCGATCACCCTGCGGCTCACGCAGGTAATCTGCTAGAAAACCAGACTTCACCAACTCTGCCAGTTGGTGTCCCAGCGCCAAACAGGAATGAAGTGTATGGCCAAAGGCCTGATGAAATTCACACCATTCATTCTTCTTCCTTCCAAGTACCTTATCTGTCTTCTCTGGTACTCGTAGTCTTGCTGCTACGGCAGGAAGGGCGATGAGATCCGCCAATCCCACCATGAAGTTGTATCTCGGGGGTGCGTTATTCTCCCTTGCACGCCCCTTGCTCTGGTCTTTGCCTGGTGCATAGGGACGAGGTTTTTCCCGCACCTTCTTCCCCTCCTTGGCCTCATGCACCCTTGCTTGCTGTGGCTTTCCTTGCCCTCCACGCGGTCTGGGTGGTGCAGCACTTCCCCTCTTCTCAGAAACCTCTGTTTCTGCCACTATGTGCGCCACCGCACATCGTCGAATCTCTGCAAAGGTGCTGGGATGGCTCCTGATGAGAGACTCGCTGAAAGGGCCAGGCAGCACACCCTTCTTAAAGGCGTGCACCAGCATATCTTCATCTTTGCTGGGCAGTCTAACCACTTGTGCTCCAAAGCGGTTGAGGTAGTCTTTCAGCGACTCACCTTGGTACTGGCGCACGTCGAACAGATCGTAGGACACCACTGCAGGTGCCTTGTTGACGATGTATTGCTCAGTGAAGAGCTTCGAGAACTGAGAAAAAGACGTGATGTGTCCTTCTGGTAGGCTTACGAACCACTCCATGGCGATTCCGCCGAGCGTAGTCATAAACATTTTGCAGTAGACAGCGTCTGAACCCCCAGACAGCATCATCTGGGTGTGGAACGCCGTCAGATGCGCTTCCGGGTCTTCTACCCCCTTGAACGATGCTTTGACCCCCACCAGGTTGGGAGGCACCATGGTTCCCATGATCTCAGGGGAGAATGGCATGGGGAACGCTCTTGGAGGTGAGGGCATCCTAGACACCCTTTCGTCAACCACGTGTTCCCTGCGCTTGCAGCGTCCTTCTCAACTCCTCATTGACACGATTCAGCTCGTCGTTCCTGCTCTGCGACGTAGCTAACTCCGTCTGCATCCTCTCTTGTTCAACCTTTGGCGCTGCGGCATTATCCTGCAGCGTGCGCACCATTTCCAGGACCTGCGCCATTGTCACAGCTCCTTCGTCAGTGGATGGCGCAGGTGATGGCTGTCTGTTTCTAGGCATCTTTCCCTAGCAAGGAAACTGACAAAACTCTGGTAAGCTTTAAAACTGTGGTATATATGGGACAACGATTCACTCGGGCCCCACGGTGGGCGCCAAATGATCCTGCCGGCAACTCGAACGGGAGGAATCGCTTCGTAGCACTCTCTGCCCTGTCTACGCGACTGCGTCTTCTGCAGAATCACCCTCGGGACCTTCTCTTGCTGTTCCAAACGTGACCTGCAAAACACACAGACGGCGCCTCTAGCGGCCGTTTGCACTCCGACGATCAAGTTAGTCCAACAGAACCACCAGAAACTGGAAACTAGTAATGTGTGTGTGAAAAACTCTTGCTCTGTTTTCCATCTCTCCTTCACTCTCCCCTGATTCTCTCTTTTATCTCTCTTTCCCTGCTTCTGGGCATAACAGAATTCTGTTATGCTTTTCTGGCATGTGTCAGAACCCTGTTATGCTTTTCAGAGAAAGCGTACCTTCAGAATCAGCAGTGGGGAGCGTGAGAGTCTGCGCATGTCTGCGCGTCTCTGCGCTTGGCTGCGCCTGTCTGTACCTTCAGTGGTACGGAGTGCTCTTTTGTCTGGACCGCACCCCTCTCAGATGATGACACGTGGAGGCCTGCAACTCACATCTAACCACACACGTGTCACTTACTGGAAGGGCTCTAGCGCTTCTCTTTGTGTTCCTAAGTTACGCCCTTGCGGAGTAACTCAGGATGTTTCTCTTATCTGGGTAAATCGCATACTCTTAGGAGAACGTCGGGTGTGGCTGGTCTAGGCACACTCACCAAACGTTACTCTCTGCGTGGGCGACTTACCCTTCACGATGCCACGCACGTAATGGGTTGAGGGAATCACCAATCACCGACTGGCTTACTAGTTCCCTCAGGCCACTCTCGTGCATGATTCCTTGAGGTGTGCTCATGCGAGGTCCATGCGTAACGCTCTCGCTGGGAACCTCAGTCCCAGTTTAACTGCGTGTAACACGAGACCCCGATGACAATACACCCGATGACTGATCAGTGTTTATTCGCTTATCGCGCTCTGCCTCCAGGCGCGAGTCTGGGAACTGGTCTGCTGGTGGCCACTTGGCTACTGACCACCGATCACCATTCTGGGTGATCTATCCCCCGACCTCTCTGCCGCCTGATCTGTCGGTGGTAACTTGGTTACTGACCACCGATCACCTCTCTTGGCGATCGTCCCCCGACCTCTCTGCCACCTGGTCCACGTGTCACCCTTCGTGTGGTCCACGTGGTTCTCTGATGCTGACGTCATCGACTACCGATGACCGATCGGATCAAAATCCGAGAGAGCTCGCCGAGATTCTAGAACTTTGTAGCGGAAGACTCGAATGAGGAAAGAAAGCTGAATCTGGATTTGCTGGATGAGGTCAGGGAGGAGGCGAGATTGAAAGCTGAGGCGGTGAAGAGAAGGATTGAACGAAGATATAACTCGAAGGTGATGCCAAGACAGTTCAGAGAGGGCGACCTGGTGATGAGGAAGGCCCACCAGTACGAGATGGAGAATAAGCTGTCGCCTAAGTGGACGGGACTGTTCAGAATAACCGAGGCGCTCGGGAACGGCACCTACCGCTTAGAGACATTGGAAGGAGGGGCGATTCCTCGCACTTGGAACGCCACACACCTCAAGTTATATTACAGTTAAGAACTTTGTAAGTAAAAACAAACAAAGAGCTTTACAATGTTTCTGTTAAAACAGTTTGGAGGGGGCACTCTTTTTTCCGTAAGGAGGGTTTTTAATGAGGCCGCTCAATAAAGAAGAGTTTTCGAAGTTTAAAATGTTTTAGATTGCATGCTTGTTGTTTTCCGAAAGTTTTGAAGAAAGACCTTGTCACTTATATGTGACTTAAGGCAAGTTGAAGTTATGTTGCATGCTTTCTAAAAAGTTTCTAAGCCCCCTTCGTCTTTCGGCGATTGGCGGCATCAGTTAAAGTTAAAGTCCTCATCGTCTTTCGGCGATCGGAGGCACCAGTTAAAAGACCTCAACGCCCTCGCGCGTCCTGAGGCGAGATAAAGACCTCCTCGCCGTCGAGCGAGTGCAGACGAGAAAGAGTAAAAAGTCCTCAGTGCTTCCAGAGGAGAGAAGATGTAGCCTCTGGGGCAATGTAGAGGCACCCGCGAAAAGTCCTCAGTGTTTCTGGGGGAGAGAATGTAACCCCTGGGGCAATGTAGAGGCACGAGTTAAAGACCTTCTCGCCGATGAGCGAGTTCAGGCGAGTTAAAGACCTTCTTGCCGATGAGCGAGTTCAGGAAAGATAAAATCCTTATCGTCTCGAACGAGTTCATGTATGGTGTAAAGGGTGGAAGAAGTTTGGAGGGTGGCTAAGGTAGGTTCGAAGAGAACGCCTAGCCACCCGGTCTTTTGTTCTGAAGCTCAGGGAGGTAGAGAAGGATCCGAAAGGCGCCTCTACCCCCAGATAAAGGAACAATGGCCAAGTTGTGAAGGCAAGAGGAAGCTGGAATCGCCAAGAGTCTTTGGCGACCAGGAGAAATTCAAGCAATGGCGAGAAAGTCAAGACCTGTTTTGATAAGACAAATTAGATGAGCTGTGTCTCAAGCCATTAGTTGGGTTGAGGTTCGATATTTGAAGAGCGATTTCACGCTAAGGTTCATTACCTTGAGGTTACAAGTTGTTAGAGTGTTATTGTTCGAAAACTGATGGTTCGAGGCGGATAGTATACAATTGCGCTTACGAAGTTACTAAGTTAATTTCATTGAAGTAAATTATACGAGGAGAGATAAGGCAGACAGAGAAGTTGTAAGAAGAAGCACAAAGACTTTATAATAAAGTATGATCAGTTCAAGATACATGAGCAGAAAAGGGAAAATTTATTACAAGCAAAATGGGGTAAGAGAGAGGCAGATGGGTAAGTGGTGAAGGGAAGCAACGAGCGGCTAGTCTTCAGAAGGAACAACCTTCCCGTCCACCACCTCGTTGTTCAGCGACACCATGGAGAGATCTAAGTCGGGGTACAGGCAGGCGAATTGTTCCCGGGCAGCATCGAATCCAGCAGCGAGAATCTGGGCGGAGCTCAGCTCAAGTTCTTCAATCTGTTTCTTTAGCCCCTCGTTCCGCTGCTTCAGTTCTTCAGCCCCCTCCCGAGCTTGAAGAAGGTCTTCAGTAACCTTCTTGGATTCCGCCTGCGCCTGGGCCAGCTTTGTGGTGATCTTCTCATTTTCCTCGTTGGCATCGGCGAGTTTAGCCATGGTGTCGTCTCTCTCCTTTTCGACTTTGCCCAAAAAGACCTCCCGATCTGCTGACCTTTTCTCGAGGGTTTTTACCTTGGCGGCGTCCGCTTTGATCAACGCCTCTAGGTCAGCCACTTTGACGCGATAAGGGACCAGCTTGCTCTCCAGCTCGATCTTCTCTTGAGCTAAGAGCTGCACCTTATGGCGTAGATCGGTGGCCTCCTTGCGTGCCTCCCGAAGCTCGGTGCTCATAGCATCCTCCACTCGGGAGTGATCGATCTCCGCGAGCATGAGATTGCAGGATAACTTCTCCGCCTCGATCCTTATCGTGCGATTCTCCTCTTGGAGCACGGAGATGTCATCCTGGAGCTTCTTGTTGGAACTCTCCACAGCTTTGGATATGATGGAGGGGAAGTCCTCCGCCATCATCTTGAGTTTCGCTGAGAAGGGTTTCCACACCCTTTTTACCTCAAGAGAGAGGTTTGCTCGTGGGGGCACCAGGGGAGCTTGTTGTTGGTTCTCGCCACCACCTTCTTGAGTTGGTCGTTGAATGGGAGCTTCTGGGCGTGGTGGCGACGTCAGGGATTCGGTGATGATGATAGGCGAGTTGTGAGCACCTTCATCCCCACCTGGTGCAGCATCCGCGGTTGAGGCGTTTGAAGGAGGACCCCCTCCAGCTGATACATAGGGTGTGGAGGCGCTCGGGGGTTCTCCATGAAGTTGGGCTCAGCAGCCTCAACCACAGGAAGAGCAGCCGCCAAAGGAACTGCTTGGACTGGTGATGCGGGAACTGGAGGAGGGAGCAGTGTTGGAGGTGGAGCTGGTGTGGAAGGTGGTGTTGATGTTGGAGGAGGAGGTAGAGCAGGTGGTGAGGAAGGCGCCACCCTCTTCCTCTTAGTGATAAGGCCATCTTCAGTCGCCTCATCGTCTTCTTCGTCATCCTCTTGGACCACCTGAGGGTCTTCCTCTTTGGCTTCCTGAGGATGAGCTTCTTGCGTGTTGGGCGGGCTGGGCCTTTGAAGGAGTTGGGCCTTTGGGGGGCGATCTGCCCTGGGCAGCGGCGATCTCCACCACTGAATTTGGCACGGTCTGGGAACCCGACGCCAACCCATGGGCTCGGGCGAGCGCCCTCAATTCAGCTAGGTTTCCCTTGCCCAACATACGATCTGCATAATGCAAAGGTACATGGGTTAGCTCAGAGAGAAAGATAAACACATAAGTCAGTATGCAACAAAAAGCAGATAAGTGGTGCAGAAAATAAAACCAAAGTCTTGTGCACAACAGACAAGACGCCCAGAAACAGTTAGCAAAAACGTCAAGTAATGACTTAGACACTGAGGTGAGCTCTAACCTATGCGAACTTCGAGTTGATCTTCGAAGAACTCGAAGGAGATGAGCGCAGTGGTGAGGAAGGTGATATTGGCGTCTGCCACGCTCTTCCAGAAGAGGCACAGATCCTTGTCCAAAGCACCCATGCTGTCAGGACTTCTTGGCCTCCTGAAGCTTCCCTTGGCGTCTTTGTTTCCCTTGTTTACCCAGTACAAGGGAAACCCGTCGAGCATCGAGGCATCCTGGTCGTTTTGGCGTACTTGGACAAATTTGCCCTTCCAATCCTTGTAGGATTGCTGGAAGATAGAAAGGATCGACCTCCCAGCAATCCGTTCAGACTCCCCAGGCGATCCCGGGTGTTTGGCTTCAAAAAGGAAAAGAAAACGTCCACTGACGCTGGCACCCCAGATGCGCACATGATTTGGAACGCCCTTACGAACGCCCAGCTGTTGGGTGAAGCTGGGCGGGGCGATATCGAGCTCTTAGCAGCTCTCGCTCGAAACGAGTGAAGGGAAGTCGAGCTTCACCTTCTTGAAAAACGTTGTGTAGAGGAAGCAGAACGACTCGCCACCGCTCGCTTTGTCGTCAGCACAGATCGGCTCCTCAGGGTGGCAAGGCAGCACGGTCACTTTGTTATCGTGCTCCTTGTGAAAGGAAAGATCCGACTGTCCCCTTTCCTTAGTCGGAGTACCGCCGTTTCAGAGTTTATCGAAGAGTTTCTTTCAGCAGTGCCGAGCTGGCCCAGGGTAAAGTTTTTTGTAATCTGGAGTGGGGCGGAGGCTCCTCCGGCGACCGGTGGAGTAGCCTGAGCCAGGTTAGGGCGGGAGGTTGCAGGCCTCTCAGCCTGGGAAGAAGAAGCACCAGGTGCTCGTGGTGGGTTGTGAGCTTGAGATGAAGGGTTTCGTGACGAGGGAGGAGGATTGGGGTGATCTTTGTTCGAGCCATCGCGGAAACTGCAAAGGAAAAAGAAAAGGAAAGGTGATCAGGGTTCGCAGAGGCTGACTCGATCGTGAAAGAAGGGTGAAAAACGAACGAACGAAGGTTCGTTGTAACGAAGACGAAGCCCTAAGTTACGAGAAAGGAGAAATAGAAGAAACAGCCCACAGCGTATGCACCAGACAGTTAATGGATGATGCGAATCGGTTAAAATGCAGGAAAACTCAGCAGAAGAAGTAAAGGGAGTACCTTTTATGATCGGAGAAGCTGAAAAAGTTGAGGATTCAGGAGGTTGAAGAGCGTCGTGAGCTTTTGCAGAAGAAGCTTGAAGCGTTTGAGAAAACGAAGAAGTGATGGAACAGTAGAAGTGAAATGGGTTTAAGGGTTTTTCGAATGGGTTTTGGAAGCGCAAACGAATTAAAGGTAACCGTTGATGAAGCCACGTGTCGAGCGATTGGAAGATGTTTGGTGGAGCGTCAGGAAAGCAGAAAGTACAAACGTTTGGAATTCTGCGCCAGCGCCACGTAGATCGGTATTGACGTGACTCCTTTAGTCTTTTCGCTGGACAAGTCTTCGCTTAAGACTGGGGGGCTTGTGTACCGCCCTGGTAGTCGGAAGTGATGACGTGGCATCAAGCTATTGTATAGGCGTGTTGATGGGACGCCTGGCTGGCAGAAGGGAAGGAAGTCGGGGGGCTCGTGTAGTCGCCAGTTATTAAGTTGGCGTGCTCCGATCTCCAGCACACCAGAACCGGCGGTCACCAAGTTGAAGATGAAGTCGCCAGATGTGAACCCAGGCGACCAAGTGATTAGAGATCGCCGAAACAAGGACATCGCCGAGATGAAGGCAGATAGTCATTTCCCAGCTGGCCAGAATGAGTCGGGAGATAGCACACTTGAACATACACGGTGAAGCAGGTAGGGCAGATCATGAAGGCGGCCGGCGAGACCACAGGGAAGGTGTGTACGAAGGCACCCGAACTCGCCATCCAGAAGAGATCACGCTCCAAGGCAACTATGCACTGAGTAGTATCATGCATAAGTAACTTAGCCAAAGAAGAGTCAGAAGTAGCGCCCAAGTCAAGGATGCTCCAGATGAAGGCACGTGTACAGCTGGATGCGAGCCACGTGTCCAGATGTGTAACTGCCAGGAGAGAGAAAGTTCCAGGTATATAAGAGTTTCCAACGAACTTCTGAGGTACGCACGTTAGATTCTTCTTTACGCTGCGAGTCGAGAGTACACTGAGAGAGAACTGGTTCACGGTTCCTTAGAGTTCTTGAGTTTTACTCTTAGTAATTGGTGGTTCAGTCGCTGACTTGGGCGTCGGAGCGCGATCGGCCGCAGCGGCGCCGTTTCGTCTTTTGCAGGTTCTTGAGGTGGATCGCGGTGAAGGACGGAGGCTAACACGGCGCATAGTCGATCCAAGTTTGACGAGGCAAAGCTCCAGCGTTTTGGTCAACAGGCAGGATCAGTTTCATAACCTTAAATGCGCTTTAAGACGCTTTAAATGCTAGAGTAGTTGAAATAGAACCTTGGACGTGGGAAACAGGGTTTGAACTTTTGGCAGATTTTCTCAGAATACACTCTAGTTGCTTGCTCGAGTATTGAGGCTACGCATAAGGGACTAGAGAAAGGTTGTTTGCCAGAGGGAGAAAAGAGACACAACACATAGTTCTTTTTACCACCTTCAGAGTGCAATTCACGGTGCTCCGATACGGAGGTGCAGAGTTTTTGGTGTTTCTTGCTAGCTGACTTGAGCGTCGGAGTGCAAACGGCCGCTAGGGCGCCCTTTTGTCCTTCTTTGCAGGTATCCACAAGTAGCCAGAGGGAAGGTGTCCCTAGCTGACGGGAAAGGTTGCGCACAAAGACGTCCCGAGTCAACCGACCGGAACAACTACCGATGACCGACCGGATCACATGGCATGTCCGCCGTAGTCCACGCGAATGCATCTAGGTGGCGCGAGATCACTGCGGCTACTTCTTCTTGTTCTCCCTGGCTCAACAAACGTCCTAATTTGAACACCTTACCACCTATCTGCCTTTCCACCACGTTGTCTACTGGTTGGGGTCACTCACCCTGCACGAGACTCATTCCTGTGGTCCTCTTCTATAGGCGTCGCACTATCGAATGCATCGGGGATCGCCTCCTCCGACGCTTCTTCCATGAGCGAGGCCTCTGGGTATCCTTCTTCCATCGGCGAGGCGTCACCGTAACTTTCTTCTGCACGCACATCCTCTATAGGCGTCGCCCCTATGGGCGTAGCCTCTTCCAATGATTCTAACTCCATTCGCGAATCTGAAATGGGTGGTCGTTCAATCACCATGACCACGCCTCTCTTTGTCTTCAGGCTGTTTTCATAGCATTTTCGGGCCTCTTCCTGATCCGACTTGATCACAATTACTTTGCCACTAAGATCTGGAAACTTCATCTTCATGTGGCGCGTGGAAGACACTGCCCTTAACCTATTCAGCGCTGGTTTGCCCAACAAAATGTTGTAGGCTGAATTGGAGTTTACCACCAAGTACCGAATGCTCTCGGTACGGGACGCCGCTCCGTCAGTGAACGTCGTCCTCAGCTCCAGGTAGCCACGGACCTCCACTGGGTTATCTGCAAATCCATACAAGCATCCAGTATAGGGTCTTAGCAGGCCAGGGGATAACTGTAGCTTGTTGAAGGTCGACCAAAACATGACGTCTACAAAACTGCCTTGGTCGACGAGAACCCTGTGTACTTTTCTTCCCGCTGTGATTACTGAAATGACCACAGGGTCATTATCGTGTGGGACGACATCTCGCAGGTCAGACCTTATGAAAACGAGGTCTGACTCCCACGGGTCGTCCGGAAATTCCTCAGCAACTGAACTCACTGACCTCACATATTTCTTACGTTGAGAGGCAGTGGGTCCTCCTCCGGAAAAGCCGCCAGAAATGGTGTGCACTTCTCCGTGAGTCGGTATTTCGTGCGCTTGACCCTCCTCTGGTATCGCCAGGGCTGTGGTCGTAGTAGACCCAGCGAGATAATCTTTTAGGAAACCATTCTTCACAAGTTCATCCAACTGATAACCCAGCGCTAAGCAGTTGTTAATATGGTGCCCGAACGCTTCGTGAAACTTGCACCACGACTCTTTGTGGGGTCCCAACACCTTGTCGGACTTCACCGGTGGCCTTAACCTATCAGCTATGTTGGGCACAACGATGAGGTCTTTAAGTTCCACCATGAAATTGTGCCTTAGGGGTCTATTTCCTTTCTCCTTCCCTCTGCTCGAAACCCTAGGCTGGATCCTTCTTGCCTCGTAGGGGCGCTTCCTGTCTTGGTTCTTCCTCTCTGTGGCGGCTTCGTGGACCCTGGCGGGTTGTGCGCGCATATGCACTCTCGGGCCTGTGGGCGCGACAGTTGTGCGCTTCTCGTATACCTCACCCTCAGAGGCAATATGTTCTACCGCGCGACGCCTTATTTCAGCAAAAGACTTGGGGCGATTGCGTATGAGTGATTCGCAGAAAGGCCCAGGAGACACCCTTTTTCTGAATGTGTACACGATCATGGGCTCCTCCTTGGTGCCAACCTTCACCACATGCGCCCCAAAGCGGCTTATGTATTCCTTCAAAGTCTCACCTTGATACTGCTTCACGTAGAACAGGTCGTATGACACTGGGGGTGGAGCCCTGTTGGCTAGATACTGTTCTCTGAATAACGGCGATAGTTGTGTAAAGGACGTGATATGACCCTCTGGGAGGCTGACGAACCAGTCCATGGCCATCCCAGTCAAGATGCTCATGAAGAGCTTGCACCTTACGGCATCAGAGCCGCCAACCAGCATCATCTGCGTGTTGAACGCAGTGAGGTGCGCCTCAGGGTCCCCTATCCCTGTGAAGGTTACTTGGGCCCCGTGAATGTGTTGGGAAATCGCTGTCTCTAGATCGCCTGTGAGAACGGCGTTGAGAATTCTCTTGGTTGGGTGACAGCCTCAAGGCTCGTCTACGTTGCGCCACCCTCGGCGCAGCTCCTCGTTGGTACGGTGGAGCTCATCGTGTTTCTCGCCTGAGATGCCGTGAGATCCGCTTGCATGCGCTCTTGCTCCGCTTTCAATGCTGCCATTGCTTCTTGCAATCCCTGCATCATACCCATGACCTGCTGCATGGTCATCTCTTCACTCCTAGTGCGTGCAGGTCTCATTTTTTATGGAGACCTTTCTGATTGTCGTGCAACTTGAGAACTGGAACTGGTGAACTGTACTTGTGATGGAACTGATGTTTTAAATCGGCCCCACGGTGGGCGCCAAATGTTCCCGCCGGTGACCGGACTGTCTTTGCGCGTGGCTTGTCCTTGCGAGCTAGGGCACCTTCGTTTTGCTCCGTCTGTGAGTACCTGAAAAGAAGTAGACAAAGGGGCGCCCTCGCGGCCGTTTGCACTCCGACGATCAAGTCAGCTGGCGATAAACATCAAAGGTGACACACCTTCGTATTGGAACACCGTGAAGGGATGCTTTGAAGGTGGTCGAATAACATTGAGTAGCTAATAATGTGTGCCCTAATTGCCTGTGCACACAGTGGGTGCGCCGTGAAACAACTAGGGTTTTTTCGGCTCTGTGTAAACTGTGAGAATTAGGTCAAAACTCGGATCCTACTTCAAACGTCTCAAGGCCCTTTTTAAACACCTTCCGCATTATAGCGCTTTAAAGCGCATTGAAGGCGTATAAAAATATCCCTTGAAACATTTGAAACGTAATCTAAATTAACGCGTACCTTAGCAAACTTTCAGGAAAGCCTTGATGTTTCAGTGCTTATTGCCATGTGTCCTTCTGACTTGATCGCTACTCTACGTAGTGGGCCTCATAGCGCCGTAACCCAACTTAGGGTTATTCCATTGTGTGAGTCCTGTTTCCTCGAAGTGCATGTGGCGCAGGGGTGACTTTCTGGGTGCCAACTCATGTGCCCCAGCCTCTAGTCATTCGCCCTGAGAGTGTATCTTATTTACTCTCGCACCACGCACCTGGCTCGCCCCCGGGGTTGGCCCTCTCATCGGTCGTATCTACCCCAGGGGTCTCCCTGAGGTGGCATGGGTACTTCACGAGTCAGGGTACTCCCCACTAGTACTAGAACTATGGCTTTGAAGCCACCTTTCTCTTCTTTTTATTACTGTTCTGAGGTACCGAGGCCTCTCGTGGTGTCACCCCCTCCACGGTCTTTCCTACCCATGGGTATCGAGGGGTGACACTGTCGATGCCTTAACCTGGCGACGCCTCATCTTGGCGACGCCTACACCTGGCGACGCCTCATCCTGGCGACGCCTTAAGCGGTCAACTATTGACTTTCCTCCCTGGGCCCCCTGGATGGGTCCCACCATACGCTTCATTTTGACTTTGACTTTGACTTTGGTCAACGCCCCGGGGACGGGACGGTACAACCATCAAGGCTTCATCCTGGGTCTGGAGCTTCATTGTGAACGCCCCAAAATCTGTTCAAAAATCCTTCAATGGCTCTCCCTGTCTTTGCTATATGCCGAAAAGGTTGAAAGAGACTGGCGGTTGGGCTTGATTGACAATGAATTGTTCCCTAAAAAATCCAGAAAACTTATCAAAAGATGTTATGTGGCTATCAAGAAGGCCAACAAACCACTGTAATGTCGTACCTATGAAAGTACCATGAACATCTTGCATGCATAACATTGTTCCACCTGAAATCATCATCTGGGCATTAAATGTTGTAAGATGGATCTCAGGGTCTTCTACTCCTGTAAACACGATCTTGGGTATCATGAAATTGGTTAGTATGATAGTGTCCATGATCGCTTGCGAAAACGGTCTGGGACGAGCCCTTAGCTGAGAAATCGGGCCTCGTTCCCTTGCATAGCGTTCACGAAACTGTTGTAGACATCTACGCAACTCATCATTAGTTTTTTGTAGCTTGTCATTGCTTGCTCGAGACACGTCGATTTTTTCCATCAGCTGGTCTTGCTTGAGCAACTGCTTGGCTCGGACCTCCGCCATAAGTCTCTCCTGTTCAGCCTTGGATGTCGTTATCGTATCCTGGTGAGCACTCACAGTCTCCATAAGTTGTTGTATGGTGGAGTTGTCACTCTTTCAGATCCCAATGGGCCTTGCCATGTATTCCTCATCACGTCTAGGAACTCGAGCACAACTGCGGGTGGGACCTGGTTTTATTAGGCCCCACAGTGGGCACCAAACGTTCTTGCCAGTTAACCTACTCACCAATTGACTCTAGTGGCAGGCTCTAGCTTCGTTTGTCTCTGCTATTCTCTTTGTTGCGTTGGAACGCGGCTCCGTTGAAACAGAGGGGGCCGTACCTGTTGATTACACTCCAACGATCAATTCAGTACAGGGCTTATAAGAGTATAAGAAGTAATCAATTTCAGTCTTAGAAACAACGTACCTTAATCTGGGGTCTCAAGCCCCTTTTATAGATTACCTCTTGTAACAGTTTTTGTTCTTGCCAGTTGACCTAGTCGCCAGTCGACTCCAATCCCAAGCTCTGGCTCCTTTTATCTCTATTGAAGTCTAGTTTACTTCGTGGCTCCATTGAGACAGAGGAAGCCCTACCTGTTGATTGCACTCTGACGATCAAGTCAGTATAGGGCTTATAGAACAAGAAGTAACTAGTTTCAGTCTTAGAAACAGCCTACCTTTACCTGGGATCTCAAGTCCCTTTTATAGCCCTACCTCTTGTAGCAGCTTTTATCACGAGAGTCTCCCCCTCCCTGAAAGCTTGCGTCATTGGAAGATATTCCATTCTAGGGCACATTCTCTTATCATCGCATCTCAACAGAACTCTTTCACTCTGGAGTGCATAAAATTTAACAGAATAACCACTAGGGTACCAACTCATGTACCAGCATCAGAGTTTCAATCTGTTTCACATAGGCACCCTCGGCTAGGCGCTACGTATCATACATGCAACCTAGCTCTTCGTGCCCTAGCATACATGGGCTTGGTTTTAGTTTACTTGTAGTAGATCCATATGTACTAAGCGCACACCTAGGTCTAGTTCTGCCCCTTGCTGACTGCCTGGGCCACACATAAGGGGTTACGTTAAGCATATAGAAAGAAGTTAACACACATATCTTGAGCCCAACCACATGACCCATATAGAAAAAGTTAACACACATATCTATCACGAGAATCTAATCTCAACTGAAAGCATACTCAATAGGAAAATATTTTGTTCAAAGGCACACTCTCTTGGTTGTTGCCAACAGAACAGAATCATTCCTCCAGGGATTGCATAAAATAATAACAAAATAACCACTAGGGCACCAACTCATGTACCCAACATCATGGGCTTAAGTTTTAAAAGAAAGCATTTCACTTGAAATAGACCCTATGCACATTAAGTGCACCCATAGATCCATGATTGCCCCTTGCTAAGCCCGATCAGGCCTTATGCATGAGGGATCACCTTAATTATACAAAAATGAACTATACATACATATGGCGCCCAATTACATGGCCTGCTATCCTGGCCCAATAACTTATCTGATATTTCTATTATGGGTGCCGAGGTCCGACCACCGAGTGTCTAGCTGTGAGCACTCTGCTCTAGTAAAATTTGTTTAATTATATCATTACTAGTTTTATTTCTTATTTTTTACGTAAGTTATTTTTGTTTTAGCTTTATTTTATTTTGTTTTTATTTTATTCCTAGTATTTATTTGTTATTTTTATGTAATTTGTTTTTTGTATTTTATTGTTTTCTTTATTTGGTCTTTAGTTTTTTATTTTACGTAAGTTTTTATTTTATTTATTTATTTTTCTTCTTCTTCTTTTCTGAATATTTTTGTTAGAATTTTTCTTAATTTCATTTTAGTGTTTTATTCTATTTTGTTTTATTTTATTTTATTTTTAAGTTTTAATTTGTAGTTTAGACATTTATTGATTTTATTTTAGTTAGCAATTTAAATATCTATTAATTTTTGAAGAAAAAAAAAATATACTCTATTATTTTCTTTTCCATTAATTTTTAGGAAGCAACATGGCGGAAGTGGAAGCAAAACGTCCTAGGAGAACACTTGGAGATTATGTCACGATCAAGGGGCCAATGCCTTTTTCTAGTATGGTCATACCTACTACCACAAAGACATTGAAAATAGATCCCGATTTTCTGACTCTCAGCAATTGCCCATCAATTCACAGCAATGGAACATGAGGATCCATATTCACATTTGGATACATTTATAATGGCTTGTACATTAGGTGATGTTGAGAATTTTTATATGCGCTTTTTCCTTTCTCATTGGCAGGAAAGTCTAAAGAGTGGGCTCAAATCATTACCAAATCAGAGCCTCACGAGTTGGAAGGATGTAGAAGAAAAATTCTGCAAAGACTTTTTTCCAATTTCTCGCTACATTAAAGCTAAGTCTGAAATCTCTATGTTCATTCAAGGAGTAGAGGAGTCCTTTTCTAAGACATGGGAAACATTCAAGATGAATTGAGAAAATTCCCAAATCATGGGTTTGAAGACATTGCTAAACTGAGCATATTCATTAATGGTTTCAAATCTGTTATGAAGATGCTCTTAAATGTCGCAGTTGGTGGCACAATGATGACTCTTGATGCAAAACAAGCAATGAGGATTATCAATGCATTGACATCAACAGATTCTCAAGCTCGGTATGATGGACGAACTACTCAGAAGAAAGGATGGAAGGAAACACACTATGATGGAAAATTCATGGAGCTCTTCTCGGAATCATGTGAAAAATGGTGCGGAAGCTATGGTTGTAAATGTGCAAGATCCTCCTAGGAGCAATGGTGATCTTGAAGGTGCATGATGTGTATGGAAGTAGGGAGGTTCAGCCAACCCTATGTAGGTGATGAAGGTGAAGATTAGATCCTAGAAACTAGGGAAAAGCAAAGTATGGCCCAATGTTGGCAGCATAACTTTACTCTCATTAATCTTGAAAAATACAAGAGATGGCTTCTCCTTTTATAGCCAAGGAGGCCGTAAATCCTAAGCTAATTACACATGAAATGTGAGCAAAATGAAATGCAATGAGAAGGCACATGGCACATGGACCACATGGCCGGTCATGTGTGCTAAGGTTCTAGATATGCACAAATCTAGGGTAAATCACATATAAGACAAGTTTGTGCTTTCTAACACTACACTAATTACTTAGCCACCCCTAATGGGCCTCCATGTAACATATACAAGGTCTCTCTCTTCCATCCGTGGCTAGATCCATTTGGGCATGAATATGCTTAGCATTGACCTTGTAATAGGGGACTAGACGGTCTAGGCTCCTCCTAGACGCTCCATGTGTAGCTCCCCTCATCATGTCCTAGACCGCTCCCTCCTTGAGTCTAGACGCTCATCACGGTCTAGTCTTTGGGTTTTGGCTTCCATGGTGAGGGGTGCTTGGCCCTCCTCAATCATCCCCTCCCCTTGGAAAGGATTTGTCCTCAAATCCAGCTCGTCCTCGTCGTCATTGGAACCTACAAATGGAGAGAGATCAATTACATTAAAAGTGTCATGTACTCCATATTCAAGAGGTAGTCCAATTTATATGCATTGTTATCGACTCGCTTGAGGACTTGAAAGGGTCCATCACCTCGGGGGACTTAGTTTGGACTTCCTTTGAGTTGGAAATCTATCTTTGCGAAGGTGAAGCCAAACTAAGTTCCTTCCTCAAAAATTATTTCTTTCTTCCCTTTATTGTTGTATATTGTGTACTTCTCATTTTGTTGTTGTATTTGGAGTTTAATCTTCTCATGCATTTTCTTCACAAAGTCGGCTTTAATTACTCCTTCCTTATGCACAAATTCCTGTGGATTAGGAAGAGGTAACAAATCCATGGGTGTGAGAGGATTAAAACCATATACTAGTTCAAAGGAGAAGCATTAGTAGTCTTGTGAACTACTCGATTGTAAGCAAATTCAATGTAGGGAAGATACTCATCCCAAGATTTGTGGTTGCCCTTCATGATAGCCCTAAGCATGTCCCAAGAGATCTATTGACTACTTCGGTTTGGCCATCCGTTTGAGATGACAAGAAGTTGAAAATTGTAGTCTTATTCCAAGTTTGCCCCAAAGAGTTTTCCAAAAGTGGCTTATAAACTTGGGATCTCTATCGGATACTATACTTTTAGGGAGACCATGAGTCTCACCACTTCTCTAAAGAAGAGTCTAGAAATATTTTTAGCATCATCTACCCTTGTGGCAAGGAATAAAATGGGACATTTTGCTAAAACGGTCCACTACCACAAAGATAGAGTCATGGCTTCTTGCAGTCCTAGGAAGTCCTAAAATGAAATCCATGCTAATGTCTTCCCAATGAGCATTTGCCAATCGGCAAAGGGGTGTAGAGTCCATGAGGCATTGTTCTAGACTTTGCCTTTAAGCATGAGATGCATCTAGAACAATGTCTTTGGACGTCTTTCCTCATGTGTGGCCAACAAAATTTGCTTTTAAAAGGTTTAGAGTTTTATCAACTCCAAAATGCCCATGAGTCCCCCCTCATGTGATTCTTTGACAAGGCAGGAGGTAGAGAATATATCTTCAAATTCACTTAAAAGTTTTTCTATTGGAGGAGGTAGATTCATGAGTTCACTACTTGTGGCAGTGCATGTAAGTGCTCCTTTACTAAAGACAAGGCTTGGTTGTTCAACAAGAAGCAAATTTTCAAAAGGCTTTTCTTGTTGAGCAACCTTGTGGGAAGGAACACTCTTCTCCCACGCCTTCCTATCCCTAAGGATTTTCTCTTTTTCTAGCGCTTTTTTTTTTGTTTTCCTCATCCCTCTTATGTTTCATTTGTATTTGGTCTTTCACCACTTGAGAATGTGGTAAAAAGGACTAAGTACAAATTTCTTATGCTTGTGGGTGAAGGAAATCTCGTTAGTGAGACCATCATGCAAGGTTTTCTTGTCAAATTGCCATGGTCTCCCTAATAAGATGTGGCAAGCTTCCATAGGCACTACATCACATAAAACTTTGTCTTGTAGTTCCCTATGGAAAACTTGATTTCCACTTGCTTGTCTACACTTAGTTCCCCATTTTCATTAAGCCATTGAAGTTTGTAAGGTTTTGGGTGAGGAACTAATTGTAGATTAAGCTTTTCCACCATTCTAGCACTACAACATTACAACTAGATCCACTATCCACAATGAGGGAACATATGTTTTCTAAAACATTACATCTTGTATGAAATATGTTCTCTCTTTGTGTTTCCATGGATGTGCTAGGGTGATTGTTGAGGGTTCTCCTAATCATAAGCAATTCTCCCTCTAGTGGAGCTACCCTCTCATCCTCTCCCCCTTCCTCTCTCTCATAGGCTCATCCTCGCCACTAGTGTATTCATCTACACCCTTAAGAAAAAAGTCCTTTGGTTTGGGCATTGTGCTTGCACATGCCCCCTACCATAGCACTTGAAACACTTAACATCTCTAGCTGGATGGGTGGGGTTGAGGTTTCTTGGTTAAGGGTTTGGTAGGTTCTTTTGGTTTTTCTTTTGATGTACTACCCTCCCTTCTAAACTCTTTCTTGGGATAAAAGCTAGAGTAGGGAACTCACCCTTTGACTTGAAGTTTTGCGCAAGATTTGTTGTTCAACTTTAATGCAAAGTTGAACCAAGTCATTCAAGTCTTGGTAAGGTAGGAGTTCTACCCTATCTCTTATCTCAAGTGATAGGCCACTAAGGAACCTAGCAATGGTGGTGTCTTCTTCTTCCCTAATGGATGCTCTCATCATGTAGAGCTCCATTTTTTGCCTATACTCTTCCACACTTATGCTCTTTTGTTGGAGCCTTTGGAGCTTGTCCATCAACTCCCTATGGTAGTAGGAAGGTATGTGGCGACGTCTTAGGGCTCCCCTAAGGTCATTCCAATATTCTATGGGAGGCTCCCTATGAAGACTTCGGCCTCTCTCTAGAGAGGTCCACGAATACATGGCATTGCTTTGGAAACTAAGGGTTGCTAAGGGTACCTTCCTTTCTTCACTCACCCTATGGCAAGCAAAGAGTTGCTCTACTTTCATCTCCCAATCTAGGTATACCTCTACATCTTCCTTACCATAGAAATGGGGTAGGTCTACCCTTATTTCCCTTGGGCTCTTTTGTTGGAGTCTTTGGAGCTTGTCCATCAACTCCCTGTGGTAGTAGGAAGGTATGTGGCGACGTCTTAGGGCTCCCCTAAGGTCATTCCAATATTCAATGGGAGGTTCCCTATGAAGACGTCTTTCTCTTTCAAGAGAGGTCCACCAATACATGGTGTTCCCTTGGAAACTAAGGGCGGCTAGGGGTACCTTACGTTCCTCACTCACCCTATGGCAAGCAAAGAGTTGTTCTACTTTCATCTCCCAATCTAGGTAGATCTCTACATTTTCTTTACCATGGAAGTGAGGTAGATCTACTCTAACCTCCCTTGGCCCCTCTTGTTCCCTTTGTTGATCCTTTTTGCTATTGGCACTTCCTTGGTTGTCTTTTCTTGTTGGGCCCTCCAAGTGTTTATGGTGTTTTGAGAAGTGTTTGATTCTGCCTTTGCCTTTGTTCCCCTTAGAATTAAGGACTTAATTCTCCAATTCCAGCACCTATCAAGAAGACTAGACCTTACTCAAGTCAATTTTCCACTCACATAAGCACCAATTGAGAAAAAATTCCAGCACCAAATTTAGAGGCCAAAGAATTAAAGCAAGAAACAATTTAATTGAAGAAAACAGTACCACACAAATGGAGTTAGATTGTGACAACTAGAAAGAGTTCCAAGAATATTAGACAAGCAAATAAAGGTACTCAAATAAAGGTAGGCACACAAAATGAATCCTAAGAATAACACTAGAATTAGATTTCAAAATAAAAAACAGCACCACTGGAAAGTTGTTGTGGGCCAGAGAACGTGTTTTTCCCCAATTTATGCTGAGCTGACCTTTTAGAATTTGCCACTGAAAATTGATATGCAAAAGATTCAAGATCTTAACTAAAATCTGGCGTTGGAATCACTTCAAACGCATGAGCCATTTTTTTTAATAAATTTTTCAATTTCAGTGTTCAGTTGCGCCAACTGTAGCGCCCAGATTTGCACACTCTTTTTAAAATATTTATCATTTTTTTTCTATTGACTCTTTTGAGCTGATTCTTTTTTTGTCTTTTCTGTAACACCTCAATCTTGCATAATCCAGAGAATCAAAAATTTCTTATGAGGGAAAATAATTTTCTGAAACAAAACAGCCAGCACAGAGAATGTAAAACAGGGGATTCTGTAAAAACTGAAAAAAAAACAGCAAGAGACCAAAAGATAAACACAATGGAATTAATGTAAAGGAATTTGTGTAGATCTAAACACAAATATGAACTCAAACTAAAAATAAAAGGTACCAAAAGATCAATATTACAGCAGTTTCAAATCATGCAAAAATTACCCAAAATCAAGAAACAATCAAGCCAAACAAAGGACTACTATGAATTGATGACATTGTGGATGAACATGACTTGACAAAACATATATGGATTCAGAAATTAAAAGACTCAAAGAGCATAAAATGAACCAAATCAAAGTGCAATAAAGACTCAAATACCTAAAAAAAAAAACAGCAACTCAAGGTGTATGGAATCCTATCACAAATTGCACAAGGATTGTTCAAGATCCATTGAACAAAGTGCACCGGTTGGATCTTCCAAATAGCACACCAAAACAAAGTAAAAAATAAAAAGAGCAAGACAATTATGGAAACAAGATGAACAACATGAAATAAAGAAGAACTCAAAATCAAAAGACCAAGAACTACTCATCTTTGAAGAACCTATGCTCATGATACCAAATGATGGCAAATTCATGGAGCTCTTCTCGGAATCATGTGAAAAATGATGTGGAAGCTATGGTTGTAAATGTGCAAGATCCTCCTAGGAGCTATGGTGATCTTGAAGGTGCATGATGTGTATGGAAGTAGGGAGGTTCGGCCAGCCCAATGGTAGGTGATGAAGGTGAAGATTAGATCCTAGAAACTAGGGAAAAGCAAAGTATGGCACAATGTTGGCAGCATAACTTTACTCTCATTAATCTTGAAAAATACAAGAGATGGCTTCTCCTTTTATAGCCAAGGAGGTCATAAATCCTAAGCTAATTACACATGAAATGTGAGCAAAATGAAATGCAAATGAGAAGGCACATGGCACATGGACCACATGGCCGGTCATGTGTGCTAAGGTTCTAGAATATGCACAAAATCTAGGGTAAATCACATATAAGACAAGTTTGTGCTTTCTAACACTACACTAATTACTTAGCCACCCCTAATGGGCTTCCATGTAACATATACAAGGTCTTCTCTCTTCCATCCGTGGCTAGATCCATTTGGGCGTGAATATGCTTAGCCATTGACCTTGTAATAGGGCCTAGACGGTCTAGGCCTCCTCCTAGACGCTCCATGTGTAGCCTCCCCTCATCATGTCCTAGACGCTCCCTCCTTGAGTCTAGACGCTCATCACGGTCTAGTCTTGGGTCTTGGCTTCCATGGTGAAGTGTGTTTGGCCCTCCTCCATCACACTATTGGCTCAAAACAAAGCTTTCACACAGCAAATTGAGCAGTTAACCACACAAATTTCTAAATTGCCTAAACAATTTCATGTTGTTCAAAGTCAGAATCAAGAATCCAATGAGCACTGTGCTTACCAGGATATTTCTTTTGAAGAAAAAGTGTTTTACATGGAAGATCAAGGAAAGCAAGGCCTTTTTCAACAACTCCAACTATTAGATCCTGTGTCCCAAGAGAGAATGGGCAAAATGGAAGATTTTACAGAAAAATCTACACACACCATGTTGGTCGTGCAGAAGAATGTTGAGAATTTGAAGACACAAATTAAGCAGCTTACACGAGAGTTGAGGGAACTCAGGGAAAAATGTAATTGAATCACTACTAGAAGTGGAGTAGTTGTAGGAAAGGGAATTGGTGATAATATACAAAGTAAGGAAAGAGATATAGAGAGCGGGGAAGAGAGGAAAAGTGAGGAAAGAAAAATTGAAAGGGAAGAGAAAAATAAGAGTGAAGAGGGAGAAGAGAAGGAAAAAACTGAGAGGGTATAGGAAGAAAAGAAGAAAAAGGAAAAAGAAAATGAAAAAAAAAGTGTTCCAATTGTAGATTTACCTTATCCACATGCTCCCTCCAGAAAGAATATAGAAGGATAGTTTATTAGATTCTGTGAAATTCTGAAACAATTAGAGATAAGTATTCCATTCACTGATGCTTTGGAACAGATGCCTACTTAAGCCAGATTTATGAAGGATTTGTTCACCAAGAAGAGAAGATTAAAAGAACAAGGAATTGTGGAGCTAGAAGCAGGATGTAATGCCATTATTCAAAAATCAATGCCACAAAAATCTAAAGATCTTGGGAGTTTTACTTTTCCAGTCACAATAGGAAATTTTACAGTGGCCAAAGCTTTACTAGATCTTGGGACAAGCATAAATCTGATGCCACTATCTATGTTGAAGAAATTTGAGGATTTTTAAATTTTCCCTACAAGGATGGCATTGCAATTAGCTGTCAGATCAATAAAATATCCACATGGGATAATGGAAGATCTTATGGTGAAGGTATACAAATTTTACTTCCGAGTTAATTTTGTGATCATGGACATAGAGGAAGATGTTGAAGTACCTCTCATTCTTAGATGCCCATTTATGAAGACTGCAAAATTCATGATTGATGTGGATTAAGGAAAGTTAAAGGTTCGAGTGGAGGATGAAGAAGTTAGCTTTGATGTATTTGAAGCAATGAAACATTTGATTTATCAGAAGGATTGTTTTAGGATGGATGCACTAGGTGAATTGTATTTGGAAAATCACAAAGAAATATTTATAGATGACTCATTCAAGTACTAAATGATAATGAAAATTTCGAGGACTAAGAGGATAACGAAGTCTAGGAATGTTTGCTAGATCTGAATAAAGCCAACACCCCTCAGAGAATAGAGCTGAAATAGTTGCCAGTTCATTTGAAATATGTTTTTTCTTGAAGAAAAGGGGAGAAGCCAATTATCATAAGCAACCATTTATCCAAAGAGGAACAACAAAAGGTAATAGAAGTGTTGAAGGCAAATAAGGAAGTTATAGAAAGGACATTTGTTGACTTGAAATGTATAAGCCCATCATATTGCATGCATAAAATTCACATGGATAAAGATTTCAAACTTGTTGCTCAACCACCAAGGCCCCTAAATCCTTCCATGAAGGAGGTTGTTAGAAAGGAGGTACAAAAGCTTTTAGAAGTTGTTCCCGCCGGTTGACCAGGGTCGTCTTTGCGCGTGGCTTGTTGTCACGAGCTAGGGCACCTTCGTTTCGCTCCATCTATGAATACCTGAAAAGAAGTGAACAAAGGGGCGCCCTCGCAGCCGTTTGCACTCCGACGATCAAGTCAGCTAGCGAGAAACATCAAAGGTGACACACCCTCTAAAGGTGGTCGAGAACTATACTGAATGACTGAAACTGTGTTGCCCTAATCGTCTTGTCCACACAGTGGGTGTGCAGCGGAACAACTAGGGTTTGTGCTCTGTGTAATGCTGCGAGAATTAGGTCTAAACTCGGATCCCCTTTCAAACGCCCCAAGGTCCCTTTTTATACACCTCTCGCATTTAAAACGCGTTAAAGCGCATTGAAAGCGTATAAAAATATTCCTTGGAACGTTCGAATCTTAACTTAGCGAACTTTAACGCGTACCTTAGCGAACTTTTAGGAAGGCCTTGATGTTTTCAGTGCTCATTGCCACGTGTTCTTCTGACTTGATCGCGACCCTTCGTGGAGGGCCCTACAGC
This sequence comes from Phaseolus vulgaris, assembly GCF_000499845.2. NCBI lineage: Eukaryota > Viridiplantae > Streptophyta > Magnoliopsida > Fabales > Fabaceae > Phaseolus > Phaseolus vulgaris. The sequence continues at coordinate 23,939,008 of NC_023752.2, forward strand.
GCCGTAACCCAACTTAGGGTTAATCCATCGTGCAAGCCCTCCTTTCTCGAAGTGCTTCTGGCGCGTGGGGTGACTTCTGGGTGCCAACTCGTGCGCCCCAACCTCTAGTCACTCACCTTGGGGGTGTATCTACCTTTCTCTCGTACCATGCACGTGGTTCTCCCCTGGGCGTGGCCTCCTCTTGGGTCGTATCTGTCCCAGGGTTTCCCAACGGTGGTGTGGGTACTTCGCGAGTCAGGTTACCCCTACTGGTACTAGAACTTATGGCTTTGAAGCCACCTTTTTCTTCTCTTCATTGCTGTTTTGAGCCATCGGAGCCCAAGGCTTTGTCACGGTGTTGCCCCTTCCATGTTCCTCCCTACCCATGGGTATCGGGGGGGTAACACCGTCGATATCTTAATCTTGACTGTTTCTTTACCTGGCGACGCCTCTCTTGGGCGATGCCCTTGTGAGGCGACGCCTTTCTTGGGCGACGCCCTTACCTGGCGACGCCTCTCTTGGGCGATGCCCTTGCGAGGCGACTCCTTTTCTTGGGCGATGCCCCAAGCGGTCAACCTGTTGACCTCCCTTCCCTTCGTTGGGGCCCTCGAGTGGTCCCACCATGTGTTGACTTTGACTTTGACATTTGGTCAATGCCCCGGGACGGTACACAAGCCCCCCCAGTCTTGAGCTGATAACTTGTTTTTAGCGAAAAGACTATGACCTCGCCCTATTATCCACGTGGCCTTCTGATGACGTGTCATTCTTCGTACCGCTGATGTGACGCACCTTCGAGTGCTCTGCCGATGTGACATTCTCTGAGCGAGAAAGGTGACGCTTTGGGTCATGCGCTAATCTCTTCATACGTGGCTCGATCGCACGGTCAGCGCTTGGTGCCCTTTGGACTTCAAGTTGGCGCTCAATCCTTCGACACGTGTGCGATCGAACGGCTGAGGGTGCGCGTCATTAGTGCTTCTTTGAGTTAACGTTATAACCTTCCAAAAAAATGCGCGCTTAGAATACTGTTCCAGCACTTCTCCTTTCTCTCGTACTGTTCACCTTCTTCTCCGGAATTTTCTCTGCACTCTTTCTTCGCACCCCACCCTTCGTTAACCCGATCACTCAAAGGTACGATTTTTCTTCTTCGATGACTCCTTCTCTTTACTGTATTGCCCTTGTAACTGCCTGGGACTGTTTATTTTCTCTTCATTTTTGTGTTCTACTTGTTTTCTTCGTTTTTCCCCGTTCTTCTCTTTTCCGCGTGGGTAGGATTTTTCTAGGGTTTTCTCCCCCCTTTACTTCTTCGAGCCTTCTTTGCTGAACCTTTGCCTTTTTCTTCTTTCTTCAGCTCTTCTTCCATCCATGGCGTGAACAAAAATAACTCCCAATCCCCCTCCCCCAAGTGCTCATTACAAGGCCCTCTACTCATGGGCTTCTGAAGAGCTACTGAACGAATGCACCAAACTGACCACCGTTGAAGACGTAGAGAATCACTTGGGTGACTTGCGGTTATAGAACTTTAACTCCTTCTGCAAAACCCATGATTCTCATATCTCTGTTCGTCATGGTACCCCTAGGGAGCTAGTTTGTGTGGACGACAGGTCCAATGGGGGAAAGCCTTTCTTCTTCCTCTACCAGGCGGTTTTCAAACGCATTGGTCTACGCCTCCCATTCACACCCTTTGAGAGGAAGCTGCTCACGGAGGTCAACGTTGCCCCTGCTCAACTACATCCGAATGGTTGGGCCTTCGTAAGAGCCTTCCAAATCTTGTGTGGGTATCTGGGCATCCTACCATCAGTGGATGTTTTCCTCTACTTCTTCGAGGTAAAAAAGCAAGGGAAAAGTCTCTGGGTGAGCTTTTCTGGGGTCGCCAGCAGGATCCTCTTCACCCTCTTCCAAAACTCCTTCAAGGGTTGGAAAGGCAACTTCTTCAGGGTGTGTTGCGCCAAGCGCAACCCTACAGCCTTGGATGGCTTTCCCCTGTACTGGACGGAGAAGCCCAACCACACCAAACCTAAGTCTTTGGATGAGTTGGCCTCCGCAGACAGGGAGGTCTGTGTGGCGTTGGCTGGCCTGAAAGTCATCTTTCACACCCCAACCTTGATTTCTCGTGAATTTAAGGCCGACGCCCTCTCTGCATACTTTGGTAGGGAGCCTCACCTTTTACTTTTTCTCCATATCTGATTCTTTAGTCATGCTTCTCTCTAATTGTTGTGATCAACGTTTGTCTGCTCTAATCTCCGTGCGTGTTGTTGCTCTGTAAATTTACTTTAGTAGTAGAATTGAATCATATGCCTGGTTCTGTGTCCAAACATCGATTTCATTCTTTCGTGTATCGCTATACACATTTGATACTTCCTCCTTAATTAACCTTTGTTGTTTGTTTGCCTTGGTGCAGCATCGGTGATGGATTCTGCTACAAGGGTTGAATTGGCCAGGTCTCTGAAGGCTCGCCTTGACGCGCAGTCTACAAAGGCTGGTGCCTCCATCACTTCCCCCTCAAGTCCAACTCATCACCGCCATCATTGCCACCCCACTCTTCTGGAACACCCAACTCTCCCCACCAAACACCAAATTCCCCTCTTTCATCAGAGACACCTTCCACAGCCCAAACACCTCACTCACCCCCTCCCATTGTTGCAGTCCCTCTGGCTGCAGCTAGCGTCCCTTCCACTGCCCCTCTTGACAAAGGCAAGAGGGTGCTTACTGTTTCTTCTGATGATGATGACTCGGATGTGGGGCCTGCCTACAAAAGAAGGAGGACCAACCGGGTCGTCCACTCGCGTTCTCCTACACCTCCACATGGGGAATCCGTGAGGGATAATCCCCCTAGCGCCAGGTCTCCCCTATGCCAATCAGTCCAAGATGAGGGGGTGGTGGAGTCCATGCCCTTACCAGCACCAATACCAACACCACCTCCACCATCAACAAAAACACCAACACCAATTCCAACATCACAACAACTCCAACACCGATTCCAACATCTACAACAACTCCAACACTGACCGCCCAGCAACCATCCCAGGACTCATAGCAATTCCCCCTCCCATCATGCAGTTGATGAGGGGTTTTAATGATAAGACGTCACCAGGGGAGCCTTCCGGCACCCCACGGTCAGAGGGCATGCCTTACTACATGGGTGCTTTCTTGGCCGTAACCCTTGAGTGGCGTGCCCAAGCTAAGTCCAAAGCTGTTGAGGCACGTGCGCTTCAAGCTATCTGGAAAGAAGTGGCTGCCCTGAAGGAAGAGAAGGAAAGTTGGGCGTGTCAGGAGGAGGTATACAAGGACTTCTTGCGAGATGCCCGTGAATCCAATGTTGAAGCCTGCAACCAGCTTACCAAGCTTCTTGAGCCGGTAGCGTCCCGTCAGTCCAAGATCATCGCTCTTGAAGCGGCGATGCGAACCTGCGAGGCACAACAAAAACTGCTTGTTGATCAATGTGCTGCCCGGGGGCGATGGCTGGAGAAGACCGAGGGGGAGCTGGCTAAAAAGATGGATAAACTCAGCCTTCTTCAAACCGAGCATGATCAGTTTCAGACTGAACTGAACAGGCTTTAAGTGGAGAAGGAAGCTCTTGAGAAACAACTAGCCTCTGGTGACTCCACGATTGAAGAGTTGGAGAGGGCGAAGGGGGAGCTCATTGCAAAGAAGAAAATCCGAGACTCCTCCATTGCAGAATTGGAGAAGGCAAAGGGGAAACTTATCGATAATATGGCCGATACCTTTACGGAGGTATTCAAGGAGGCTCTGGCTCAAGCTTCTTGTGAAAACCCGAGAATCAACATCTCCAACTGCAGCCCTCTCCACCATGTAGTTGACGGGAAAGTAGTTCCCCTTGATCTTGGGGATTGAAGTCCACTTATCTAAACTTTATTCGTAATTTTGCATTTTCTAACACTTGCTCTGTAATTCTGACGCTTAACTTTATTTTAAATGTTCATTCGAGCTTTATTTCTGCATCCTCGTGTACTTGTAACTTCTCTGCTTTATTGCTTGCTTTACTAAATCAAAGGCGTAATTGGTACTTACTTTTGGTGCATCGCTTCTTTGCCTTGTCTTTAACCCTTTAGGTAGTACGTGACCTTCTCTTTTCATTCTTCCTTTCTAAGCAGCGGTGCATACCCTTCTCCTGGTCTCTTCACTTAGAACTCCACTTGGTCTTTCTGTCTGCGAGGAATCTTTCTTATGAAGGCGTCGTCTGCCTCGTCATTGCCCAAAGGCAAAAGAGAATTTGATCTCTTCTTTGACCTCAACATCGCTCAAAGGCGAGGAGGACTGTATCTGTTCATTTCCGGTGCCCCGACATCGCTCAAAGGCGTAGGGGACTTATCGTACCTGTACTGGGTATCTATGCTCGAGGAGAGACCTGCTCTGGGTGTCCTCAACGTATCAAAACACTTTGGGACAAAAGTCGCGCTCTGGTGCCCACGCCCACGGAGAGGTCTATACAATAGTATCGTATCGTCCATGGAGTGTCTAAAACACCAGGGCGATTAGCCCTTATCTTTTTGCGTTTAGTGCCCACGACTGAGAAGAGGCCTGCTATAGCAACGTCGTATTGTCCTCAGGGTGTCTGAAAACACCAAGGCGAAATGTTCTTGAACATCAGACGCTGGGGCCAACTGTTCATACTTGAGAAGGGGCGTCCCGAAGTAATACCTTAACCCCTACTCAAGGACTAGGCACCCAGATTCTAGCTTTCCTCCATCGTCTGATACCGGGGCCAGTTACTCCTACTTGAGGAGGGGGTGTGCCAAAGGAATCCCTTAACCCTTGCCCAAGGACTAAGCGCCGGAGTTTTTCAACTTACACCGGTATCTGGTACCGGGGGCTAGTTATTCATACTCGGGGAGGGAGCGTCCCGAAGGAATCCCTTAACCCCTGCTCAAGGACTAGGCACCCAGGTTTTAACTTGTACTGATATCTGGCACCGGGGCTAGCTATTCATACTTGAGGAGGAGGCGTCCCGAAGGAATCCCTTAACCCCTGCTCAAGGACTAGGCTTCTAGACTTTCAACTTGTACCAGACGTACCTGTTATCTTGATTTGAGTTTGACCTCTGCTTGATTATCTGGTGGCGACGCCTTGTTCTGGTGACGCCTTATCGTGGCATTGCTAACTTGGCGATACCTTATCTGGGCGACGCCTTATCTTGGCGACGCCTTATCTGGGCGACACCTCATCTTTGTCTTTGTTTCTTTGATCTTACAATAAAGGGAAAACTAAGGCAGAAAATATCTTAAACTTTTCTTCTCTTTATTTGGGTGACCTCATTAAAAAACTCCCGGGGGGAAAAAGAGTGTCCCCTTTACAAAATTTCAACTAAAATAAAACTTTAAATTAGCCGCGTTCCAACTACGTGGGATGGGGCCCCCTTCTAGAGTTTCTAACTTATACGAACCATTCGCTTTGGCTTTGGTTACTCTGAACGGTCCGGTCCACTTGGAGGACAATTTGTTTTCTAACTCGTAAGGATGAGCTTTCCTCATGACCAGATCGCCAACCTGGAACTGTCGTAGCTTCACCTTACAGCTATATTGACGCTCCACTCTTCTCTTCACGGCCTCAGCCTTAATTTTCGCCTCTTCTCTGGCTTCATCTATTAGGTCCAAGTTGACCCTCCTTTCTTCGTGGACTCTTCTGCCACGAACCCTAGGAAACGTGGCGAGCAATCGTGGATCTCCACTGGGATCATGGCGTCTGACCCATACACTAGGCTGAAAGGTGTCTCCATGGTGGAGGATTGAGGTGTGGTGGTAAGGCCATACAACCCTCGGTGTTTCTTCTGCCCACGTCCCTTAGCCTTTTCTAATCTGCGTTTCAAACCTGTACCGACCAGAAAAAGGGGTTTGGTGGAGCGTCAGAAAAGCAGAGGGTACGGACGTTTGGAATTCCGTGCCAGCGCCACGTAGATCGACGGTGATGTGACCTCTTAGTCTTTTCGCTGGACAAGTCTCCGCTTAAGACTGGGGGCTTGTGTACCGACCAGGTAGTCGAGAGTGATGACGTGGCATCAAGTGGTAATATAGGCGTGTTGAACGGAACACCTGGCTGACGGAAGGGAAGGACATCGGGAAGTTCGTGTAGTCGCCAATCGTTAAGTTGGCGTGCTCCGATCTTTAGCATATCTAAACCGGCGATCACCAGACTTGTGTTGTAGTCGCCGTATGTGAGCTTAGGCGACCAAGTGATTAGAAATCGCCGAGAGGGGGACATCGCCGAAGGGTCAGGAAAGCTTGTTCAAGGCTTTCAAAGGGCACAAGTACGAAGGATGAAGTTATCAGATGATCAATCCCTAGCCAGAGGTTGAGGCCAGGGAACAGTTTACCAGAACATACACGATGAGCAAGTAATGCAGATCATGATAGCGGCAGGCGAGACCACAGAGAAGGTGCGCATGGTGACACCCCGTGCTCGCCACTAGAAGAAGATCGCGCTCCAAGGCAGCTATACACCAAATTACTCCTTGCATGGGTAGCTTAGTCGAACAGCCTAAAGAGTAAGAAGTGACGCTCAAGCAGAGGACGTTCCAGATGGTGACACGTGTACAGCTGGGTGCGAGCCACGTGTCCAAAGGTGTAACCGTCAGGAGAGAGAAAGTGCACAGGTATATAAGGAACTCTTAACAGATTCTGAGGTACGCGCATTCAGAACACTTCTTTACGCTTTGAGAATACTTGAGTACGCTGAGAGAGTTTTTGCACGGTTCCTAGAGTTTCTAGCTTTTCTCTCTTAGAGTTTTGGTAGTTCCGTCACTGACTTGAGCGTCGGAGCGCGATCGGCCGCAGCGGCGCCACTCTGTCTTTTGCAGGTTCTTGAGGAGAATCTGATGGAAGAGGCCCAAGCACAAGCCCACATGCAAGCCCACCAAAGGGTAGATTTGGGCCAACCATAGAGTTATGGCCAAGAGGATCCAAGAAGACGTTCTTTTACATGTTCAAATGCCATAAACTCTAGTGTAGAGTAGACTTTAATTTCTTGTCAAAATTAGCATAGGAACTTTATTTGTAATTTTCTTAGAATTAATTTTGGCATCTAAAACACCAACCTAGGTAAACTTAGAGTTTCTAAAAAAACCTCTAAATTACCAAGGCCGGTCTAGAAAGCCCATGGAGGGGGTGAGGCTAAAAAAAAC